>NC_086454.1:101022666-101183633 GCF_028390025.1 Pseudophryne corroboree | reverse complement strand
CCGGAAAAGGGCGCAGACCACCTTAGATACCTGTTCTGGGTGCCGGAACAGGGCTCAAACCATCTTAGACAACCGGTCCGGGTGCCGGAACAGGATGCAGACCATCTTAGATAGCGGTTTCATGTGCCGGAATGGTGTACAGAACACCCAGACAACCTTAGATACCTGTTCAGGGTGCCGGAATAGGGCGCAGACCACCTTAGATACCTGTTCCGGGTGCCAAAACAGGGCTCAAACCATCTTAGACAACCGGTCCGGGTGCCGGAACAGGATGCAGATCATCTTAGATAGCGGTTTCATGTGCCGGAATGGTGTACAGAACACCCAGACAACCTTAGATAGCTGTTCAGGGTGCCGGAATAGGGCGCAGAACACCTTAGATACCTGTTCCGGGTGCCGGAACAGGGCTCAAACCATCTTAGACAACCGGTCCGGGTGCCGGAACAGGATGCAGACCATCTTAGATAGCGGTTTCATGTGCCGGAATGGTGTACAGAACACCCAGACAACCTTAGATACCTGTTCCGGGTGCCGGAAAAGGGCGCAGACCACCTTAGATACCTGTTCCGGGTGCCGAAACAGGGCTCAAACCATCTTAGACAACCGGTCCGGGTGCCGGAACAGTATGCAGACCATCTTAGATAGCGGTTTCAGGTGCCGGAATGGTGTACAGAACACCCAGACAACCTTAGACAGCTGTTCAGGGTGCCTTGAAAGGCCGCAGACCACCTTAGATACCTGTTCCGGGTGCCAAAACAGGGCTCAAACCATCTTAGACAACCGGTCCGGGTGCCGGAACAGGATGCAGACCATCTTAGATAGCGGTTTCATGTGCCGGAATGGTGTACAGAACACCCAGACAACCTTAGATAGCTGTTCAGGGTGCCGGAATAGGGCGCAGAACACCTTAGATACCTGTTCCGGGTGCCGGAACAGGGCTCAAACCATCTTAGACAACCGGTCCGGGTGCCGGAACAGGATGCAGACCATCTTAGATAGCGGTTTCATGTGCCGGAATGGTGTACAGAACACCCAGACAACCTTAGATACCTGTTCCGGGTGCCGGAAAAGGGCGCAGACCACCTTAGATACCTGTTCCGGGTGCCGAAACAGGGCTCAAACCATATTAGACAACCGGTCCGGGTGCCGGAACAGTATGCAGACCATCTTAGATAGCGGTTTCAGGTGCCGGAATGGTGTACAGAACACCCAGACAACCTTAGATACCTGTTCCGGGTGCCGGAAAAGGGCGCAGACCACCTTAGATACCTGTTCCGGGTGCCGAAACAGGGCTCAAACCATCTTAGACAACCGGTCCGGGTGCCGGAACAGGATGCAGACCATCTTATATAGCGGTTTCAGGTGCCGGAATGGTGTGCAGGACACCCAGACAACCTTAGATAGCTGTTCCGGGTGCCGGAAAAGGGCGCAGACCACCTTAGATACCTGTTCTGGGTGCCGAAACAGGGCTCAAACCATCTTAGACAACCGGTCCGGGTGCCGGAACAGGATGCAGACCATCTTAGATAGCAGTTTCATGTGCCGGAATGGTGTGCAGGACACCCAGACAACCTTAGATACCTGTTCCGGGTGCCAGAAAAGGGCGCAGACCACCTTAGATACCTGTTCCGGGTGCCGAAACAGGGCTCAAACCATCTTAGACAACCGGTCCGGGTGCCGGAACAGTAGGCGGACCATTTTAGATAGCTGTTTCATGTGCCGGAATGGTGTGCAGGACACCAAGACAACCTTAGATAGCTGTTCCGGTTGCCGGAATAGGGCGCAGACCACCTTAGATACCTGTTCCGGCTGCCGGAACAGGGCTCAAACCATCTTAGACAACCGGTCCGGGTGCCGGAACAGTAGGCGGACCATTTTAGATAGCTGTTTCATGTGCCGGAATGGTGTGCAGGACACCAAGACAACCTTAGATAGCTGTTCCGGTTGCCGGAATAGGGCGCAGACCACCTTAGATACCTGTTCTGGGTGCCGGAACAGGGCTCAAACCATTTTAGACAACCGGTCCGGGTGCCGGAACAGGATGCAGACCATCTTAGATAGCGGTTTCATGTGCCGGAATGGTGTACAGAACACCCAGACAACCTTAGATAGCTGTTCAGGGTGCCGGAATAGGGCGCAGAACACCTTAGATACCTGTTCCGGGTGCCGGAACAGGGCTCAAACCATCTTAGACAACCGGTCCGGGTGCCGGAACAATAGGCGGACCATTTTAGATAGCTGTTTCATGTGCCGGAATGGTGTGCAGTACACCAAGTCAACCTTAGATAGCTGTTCCGGTTGCCGGAATAGGGCGCAGACCACCTTAGATACCTGTTCTGGGTGCCAAAACAGGGCTCAAACCATCTTAGACAACCGGTCCGGGTGCCGGAACAGTAGGCGGACCATTTTAGATAGCTGTTTCATGTGCCGGAATGGTGTGCAGGACACCAAGACAACCTTAGATAGCTGTTCCGGTTGCCGGAATAGGGCGCAGACCACCTTAGATACCTGTTCTGGGTGCCGGAACAGGGCTCAAACCATCTTAGACAACCGGTCCGGGTGCCGGAACAGTAGGCGGACCATTTTAGATAGCTGTTTCATGTGCCGGAATGGTGTGCAGGACACCAAGACAACCTTAGATAGCTGTTCCGGTTGCCGGAATAGGGCGCAGACCACCTTAGATACCTGTTCTGGGTGCCAAAACAGGGCTCAAACCATCTTAGACAACCGGTCCGGGTGCCGGAACAGTAGGCGGACCATTTTAGATAGCTGTTTCATGTGCCGGAATGGTGTGCAGGACACCAAGACAACCTTAGATAGCTGTTCCGGTTGCCGGAATAGGGCGCAGACCACCTTAGATACCTGTTCTGGGTGCCAAAACAGGGCTCAAACCATCTTAGACAACCGGTCCGGGTGCCGGAACAGTAGGCGGACCATTTTAGATAGCTGTTTCATGTGCCGGAATGGTGTGCAGGACACCAAGACAACCTTAGATAGCTGTTCCGGTTGCCGGAATAGGGCGCAGACCACCTTAGATACCTGTTCCGGGTGCCGGAACAGGGCTCAAACCATCTTAGACAACCGGTCCGGGTGCCGGAACAATAGGCGGACCATTTTAGATAGCTGTTTCATGTGCCGGAATGGTGTGCAGGACACCAAGACAACCTTAGATAGCTGTTCCGGTTGCCGGAATAGGGCGCAGACCACCTTAGATACCTGTTCCGGGTGCCGGAACAGGGCTCAAACCATCTTAGACAACCGGTCCGGGTGCCGGAACAGTAGGCGGACCATTTTAGATAGCTGTTTCATGTGCCGGAATGGTGTGCAGGACACCAAGACAACCTTAAATAGCTGTTCCGGTTGCCGGAATAGGGCGCAGACCACCTTAGATACCTGTTCTGGGTGCCGGAACAGGGCTCAAACCATCTTAGACAACCGGTCCAGGTGCCGGAACAGGATGCAGACCATCTTAGATAGCGGTTTCATGTGCCGGAATGGTGTGCAGGACACCCAGACAACCTTAGATAGCTGTTCAGGGTGCCTTAAAAGGCCGCAGACCACCTTAGATACCTGTTCCGTGTGCCGGAACAGGGCTCAAACCATCTTAGACAACCGGTCCGGGTGCCGGAACAGGATGCAGACCATCTTAGATAGCGGTTTCATGTGCCGGAATGGTGTGCAGGACACCCAGACAACCTTAGATAGCTGTTCAGGGTGCCTTAAAAGGCCGCAGACCACCTTAGATACCTGTTCCGGGTGCCGGAACAGGGCTCAAACCATCTTAGACAACCGGTCCGGGTGCCGGAACAGGATGCAGACCACATTAGATTGCTGTTTCATGTGCTGGAATGGTGTGCAGGGCACCCAGACAACCTTAGATAGCTGTTCAGGGTGCCAGAATAGGGGGCAGACCACCATAGATTCCTGTTCCAGGTGCCGGAACAGGGCTCAAACCATCTTAGACAACCGGTCCGGGTGCCGGAACAGGATGCAGACCACATTAGATTGCTGTTTCATGTGCCGGAATGGTGTGCAGGGCACCCAGACAACCTTAGATAGCTGTTCAGGGTGCCAGAATAGGGGGCAGACCACCATAGATACCTGTTCCGGGTGCCAGAACAGGGCTCAAACCATCATAGACAAGTGTGTCGGGTGTCGGGTGCCAGAACAGGATGCAGACCACATTAGATTGCTGTTTCATGTTCCGAAATGGTGTGCAGAACACCCAGACACCCTTAGATAGCCATTCCGGGTACCGGAATAGGGTGCAGGCCACCTTAGATAGCTGTTCCGGGTGCCGGAATAGGATGTAGACCACCTTAGATACCCATTCTGTGTTCCGAAACGGGCAGCAGACCACCTTGGATACCTATTCTGGGTACCGTGCTAGTGTGCAGAACACAGAGACATCTTTAGATAGCCTTGTTGGGTGCCAGAATTGGACGCAGACCACCTTAGATAATCGTTCTGGGTGTTGAAACGGGGTGCAAAAACACCCATACATCCTTAGATAGTCAGCACCCCCACAGCTGTGCTTCCGTCGCTGCCCCGCCAGTGCTGTACTATACCGGCTCCTGCTCACACAGTGACAGGCAGCCTGCATTGGCACGCTGCAGTGACTGCAGCATCCTGTAACACCTACGCTCCGCCCCTCCCAATTCCCAATGTCCGCAGTAGGAGAAGAACATAGCGCGGTTGACAAATTGGCAGCCAGGTGGAAGCAGCTGCTCTGGAGGCTGAAGTAAGTATAACACACACAGACACACACACACACACACACACACACACACACACACACACACACACACACACACACACAACCAGGGCTGTCTTAACAGCAGTGTAGGCCCCTGGGCACAGCAATGCACTGGGGCCCCTACCCATCCTCTAATGGAAGGGGTGCTATCAGCGGCAGCTTTGGTGTCCCGTGGGTGGTAGGGGGTGTTTCAGGACGGATCGCAATACGCAATCCAAACGCAAAAATTACTAAAAGGATGCGGTGCATGCACAGGGCCTGTCCTGCGCCCGCATTTTCTGTGTGCGCCCGCAGAAAATGCAAATGAAGTGTTCGTGGGGCAGGGTGCGGCAACGCTCCTTTTCCAAGGCAGAGACTTAGCTTTGCGGGGGCGTGGCTTGGAATTGGGGGGCATGCCAGCATGAATGGGGTGGACATGACAGGGGCATGATCGGGGCGGCTGCGTGACATCACACCCAGCCACCGCAATCAAAAAGATGGAGGCAGGCCCCCTGCGGTGTGATCGCAATTTCTGCTTGGAAAAGGGGGGTGGTGGAACCTGAACCAGGCCCTATATTCCACTCTGCATGTAGGACCTGGAGCAGTAATTTCTGCTGGGAGGGCAGCTTGCTTGACTGCAGATATCTCAAGTTCCTGGAAATAGATTTTTTTTTAGCTTTGAATGAGATTTTAAAAAGTAGTTATCCCCCCCCACCCCCCACCCCCCTTCCTCCTTCAGGAGGTGCTGGGGACATGGGGATCAGAGTTCAGGAGCCAGAGCAATCCACCAACGAAATATACAAATATATTATAATATATATTAGGCATGTGGAGCTGGAGCCTGCTGCTGGAAGGCTGATATCTCTGGATCTGGGTATGGTAGAGACAAGCTGCCAGAGTCAACCAAAAGGGGAGAATCCCATCTTTTGGGGTACACTGTCAGAAAAACTCAAAGTCAAACAGAACCTGAGATATCTGGCTAGGAGAATCAATTAATAAGCTTGGATGGAGACCACTGCTTTGAAGTCAGATATCTCAGTTTCCCCAGGGCCAATTTTAAAAATCTGTTACCCCCTGGAAAGAGGGGGCCATCAGCTATCAGCCTAGCTCCCTTATACACCTGGTGCAATGTGCAAAAGGAAAGGGGGCTCTATCTGGTGCAATGTGTAAAAGGGGGCTCTACCTGGTGCAATGTGTAACAGTAATGGGGGCTCTTCCTGGCGCAGTGTGTAAAAGGGAGCTGTACTTGGTGCAGTGTGTAAGAGGGGCTCTACCTGGCAATGTATAAGGGGACTGTAACATAGTAACATAGTTAATGAGGTTGAAAAGATGCCCATCGGCTTCAACCTGTATTCTGTATTAAGCCGAGTTTATTATAATGTCCCTGCTGAAGTAATGTTTTATGTCTAGTTAACAACTATAAATCATGTTAATCCCAGATTATCAAAGTTGATAGTTTAAATTCTATAACCTTGGATATCTTTTTCAGTCAGAAATTTACTGCATTTACAGATTCCGCCATTACCACCTCCCTGGCAGGGAATTCCAAATCCTTATTGCCCTAACAGTGAAGAACCCTTTCCTCCGCTGCGTACGGAATTTTCTCTCCTCTATCCTCAGCGAGTGACCTCGTGTCCTATACAAAGTTTTTTTTTTTTAATAAGCAATTCCTCTGATAACTCTTTGTAATTTCCCTTTACATATTTGAAGATATTAATAATGTCTCCTCTTAGATGCCTCTTTTCCAGTGTATACATATTCAACCTAGTAAGCCTTTCCTCGTAATCCAGTCCCTCTAGCCTTTTAATCAATTTAGTAGCACGCCTTTAAACCCTTTCGAGTTCACAGATATCTTTTTTATAATGTGGTGCCCAAAACTGAACACAATATTCCAGGTGCGGACGTACCAATGATTTGTACAGCGGCAGGATTACATCCTCGTCCCTTGTCTCAATGCCCCGTTTTATGCACGCTAGCACCTTACTTGCCTTCTTTGCTGCACTTTGACATTGTATACGGTTATTAAGCCTATTTCTCTTACGTTCTAGAGCAGGCCTGGCTAACCTGTGGCTCTCCAGATGTTGTGAAACTAAACATCCCAGCATAACCTGCCACAGTTTTAGCATTCCCTAATAGCAAAACTTTGGCAAGGCATGATGGGACTTGTAGTTTTACAACAGCTGGAGAGCCACAGGTTGGCCAGGCCTGTCCTAGAGGATGCTGGGGTTCCATTTAGTACCATGGGGTATAGACGGGTCCTTTGGGAGCCACTGGCACTTTAAGAGTTTAATAGTGTGGGCTGGCCCCTCCCTCTATGCCCCTCCTACCAGACTCCGTATAGAAACTGTGCCCGAGGAGACGGACAACTTCGAGAGAAGGAATTACACAGATAGTGGCGAGATTCACAGCAGCTCACACATACAAGGCAAACCAAGCTAACCAACTTGAAAACTCAAAAAAACAAACAAAAAAAAAAACAATAGGAAGCGCTGTCACCAAAAGTATCAAATTTAATAAAAGTTGTTTTTACATTATTCACAATAACACACACAATATTATAAAACCAACTCTCCTGGGAGTTTTAAACCATTCTGCTGACTCAGTGCTACAGATACAATGTTACTTTAGATTTTATACAGTAACTTTTTAGTGTCCACGCTAGGAGGCTCTCTTTGATACACTGTATCAATATCACCCTAGCAAAGTCTCTTAAATTCCGGGCCACACAGTCAGGCGAGCTGTGACAAGAGTAGCATGCTTTAATTCATTGTATAACTGAACAGAACACTGTGGCATAATTGATCACAAATCATCTAAAATGTGCATCCTACAATTGTTATAAAAATCAAGGGCATTAGTGAGCTCATTCATTTAATTAGCCCACGCGTGGAGCCTGCATATTTTAGAGACTTCTCTGAGGATCTTACTAAAGATCAATTCAATATTGATACAGTGTATCAAAGAGAGCCTCCTAGCGTGGACACTAAAAAGTTACTGTATAAAATCTAAAGTAACATTGTATCTGTAGCATTGAGTCAGTAGAATGGTTTAAAACTACCAGGAGAGTTGGTTTTATAATATTGTGTGAGTTATTATGAATAATGTAAAAACAACTTTTATTAAATTTGATACTTTTGGTGACAGCGCTTCCTATTGTTTTTTTGTTTGTATATCCATTTTTATTTGAGGTTCAGCACCCCAAATTGTGAAGCTGCAGTCACTATTAAAGTGTTTTTATAGGTGTCTAACAGTCAGTATACTAGCGCCCACTGTCTATATTGGAGCTTGAAAACTCAGCAACATCTGAACAACATTACTTAACCAAGTAACAACACAGTACTTAACCAAGAACAAAACAGTACTGAAACAAATAGCTACTGCAGGATAACGAAGCACTGGGCGGGCGCCCAGCATCCTCTACGGACTACGAGAAAAGGATTTACCAGTAGGCGATTAAAATCCTATTTTCTTTTACGTCCTAGAGGATGCTGGGGTCCACATTAGTACCATGGGGATGTACCAAAGCTCACAGAACGGGAGGGAGAGCGCGGAGGCTCCTGCAGAACAGATTGACCAAACTGTAGGTCCTCAGATGCCAAAGTATCGAACTTGTAGAACTTAGCAAACGTGTTCGACCCTGACCAAGTAGCCACTTGGCAAAGTTGAAAAGCCGAGACACCCCAGGCAGCCACCCAGGGAGAACCCACCTTACGAGTAGAGTGTGCCTGAAAGGATTTTGGATACTGCAATCCTGCCGAAGAATATGCATGCTGGATAGTGAACCTGATCCAGCGAGAGATCGTCTGCTTAGAAGCAGGACACACAATTTTCTTGGGATCATACAGGACAAACAGAGAGTCCGACTTTCTGTGACGAGCAGTCCTCTTCACATAGATCTTCAGAGCCCTTACAACATGTAATGACTTTGATGGATTTGAGGAGCCAGTAGCAACTGGCACCACAATAGGTTGGTTGATATGAAAATCTGACACAACTTTTGGAAGGAACTGCTGATGTGTCATGAGTTCAGCTCTATATTCATGGAAGATTAAGTAGGGTCTTTTACAAGACAAAGCCCCCAATTCCGACACACGCCTAGCTGAAATTAAGGCCAACAGGGTGACAACCTTCCATGTGAGAAACTTGACCTCATCCTCCTTTAAAGGTTTGAACCAATCCAGGAACTGCAACACCACGTTAAGATCCCAGGGTGCCGTAGGAGGCACAAAGGGAGGCTGGATGTGCAGAACCCCTTTCAAGAATGTCTGAATCTCAGGTAGGGAAGCCAGTTGTTTCTGGAAGAAAACGGATAAGGACGAAATCTGGACTTTTATGGATCCCAAACGCAGACCCATATCCACACCTGCTTGCAGGAAGAGGAGAAACTGTCCAAGTTGAAACTCCACCATAGGAAACTTCTTGAATTCACACCAAGACACGTACTTTTTCCAAAGTCGATGGTAATGTTTAGACGTTACTCCATTCCTAGCCTGTATCAGGGTAGGAATAACATTGTTCGGAATACCCCTCCATGCCATCAAACATAGTCGTTGTAAGTGTTGATAAGCGAACGTCCCCTGTTGAAGAAGGTCCTCGTGAAGAGGAAGACGTCTCGGATCTTCCAGTAGTAATTCCAGAAGATCCGCGTACCAAGCCCTTCTTAGCCAGTCCGGAGCAATGAGGATCACCTGAACTCTTGTTCTTTTTATTAGTTTGAGAATCCTTGGGATGAGTGGAAGTGGAGGGAACACATACACCGACTGGAACACCCACAGAGTTACCAGAACATCCACCGCCACTTCTTGTGGGTCGCGTGACCTGTAACAGTACCTCCAAAGCTTCTTGTTGAGGCGAGAGGCCATCATGTATACTTGAGGTATGCCCCATTGGCTTGTTACCTCTGCGAACACCTCTGGGTGGATTCCCCATTCTCCTGAATGGAGATCGCGTTTGCTGGGGGAGTCTGCCTCCCAGTTGTCCACTCCTGGAATGAAGATCGCCGACAACGCCACCGCGTGTCTTTCTGCCCAGATGAGGAATTTTGTTATCTCTAACATTGCAGCTCTGCTCTTCGATCCGCCCTGCCTGTTTATGTAGGACACTGCTGTGACATTGTCCGACTGAACCTGAATGGCTTGAGCTTGCAGAAGATATGCCACTTGTAGAAGGCCATTGTAAATGGCCCTTAGTTCCAGAACATTTATTGGAAGGAGAGATTCCTGACTGGACCACTTTCCTTGGAAGTTTTCCACCTGAGTGACTGCTCCCCAACCTCTGCGACTTGCATCCGTGGTTAGAAGGATCCAGTTCTGAATCCCGAATCTGCGGCCCTCGAGCAGGTGAGAAGTTTGGAGCCACCAGAGGAGTGAAATTCTGGCTTTCGGCTATAGGCGTATCCGCTGGTGCATGTGAAGATGCGATCCCAACCACTTGTCCAGGAGATCCAGCTGGAAGGACTGTGCATTGAATCTGCCATACTGTAGAGCCTCGTAGGAGGCTACCACCTTTCACAGAAGGTGAATGCACTGATTAACCGACACCCAGGCTGGCTTCAAGACATCCCAGACCATTGATTGGATCACTAACGCTTTCTCTACTGGTAGAAACACCCTCTGCACCTCCGTGTCAAGGATCATCCCCAGGAAGGGTAGTCTCCTTGTTGGTTCTAAATGTGACTTTGGAAGATTTAGGATCCACCCATGATCCAGGAGTAGTTGAATTGAGAGAACAATACTCTGCAACAGCCTTTCCCTGGAAGATGCCTTTATCAGTAGATCGTCCAGGTATGGAATAATGTTTACTCCCTGCTTGCGGAGGAGGAGGAGCATCATCTCTGCAATGACCTTTGTGAACACTCTCGGTGCTGTGGAGAGGACGAATGGCAGGGCCTGGAACTGGTAGTGACAGTCCTGTATCGCAAACCTTAGATAGTCCTGGTGAGGCGGCCAGATCGGAATGTGAAGGTTCGCATCCTTGATATCCAGGGATACCAGGAATTCCCCCTCCTCCAGACCTGAGACCACCACTCTCAGAGACTCCATCTTGAACTTGATCACTTGTAAGTATGGGTTCAATGACTTTAGGTTCAACATTGGCCTTACCAAACCATCCGGCAGTGCCGTAACTAGGCATTTTAGCGGTGTGTGCAAGAAACAACAGTGGCGCCCCCCCCCCCCCCATGTAAGATAGGGGCAGTGCGCGTTGTATGCGCGCAAAAAATGTATAGGGGCATAGCTTCATGGGGAAGGGGCGTGGCCACAAAATAATAGCAATTCATACTACGGTGCACAGTAGTCTACATTATTCAAATTACGCTGCACAGTAGCGCCACTACACCTGGTAGAGCCCCTTTTATACATTACAGCAGACAGCATCCCCCTTTTTACACATTACAGCATACAGTCTCCCTTTTAACACATTGCGGCAGCCAGTCCCCCTTTTTACACATTGCGGCAGACAGCGTCCCCTTTTTTACACATTACAGCACACAGCGTCCCCTTTTTTAACATTACGGTAGACAGCGTCCCCTTTTTTACACATTACAGCACACAGCGTCCCCTTTTTTAACATTACGGTAGACAGCGTCCCCTTTTTACACATTACAGCAGACAGCGTCCCCGTTTTTACACATTACGGCAGACGGTGTCCCCCTTTATACACATTGCGGCAGCCAGTCCCCCTTTTTACACATTGCGGCAGCCAGTCCCCTTTTTACACATTATGGCAGACGGTGTCCTCCTAAAAGAGAGAGAGAGAGAGAGATACTTACCATCTCCCCGCTGACAGGCTCCTCGTGCAGCTTCCTCGGTGCAGGCAGGTGAGAAGGAGGAGGAGGGAGGGGGAGCAGGGAGCCGCAGCAGCGCTATTTCATTGGTAGTAAGCGCCGCTGCAGCATCCCCCTCTCCTTCCGTATTGGCTGCCCGGCGCTGCTGTGGATGCTGGGATGGAGGAACCGCATCCCAGCATCCACAGCAACGCCGGGCAGCCAATACGGAAGGAGAGTGGGGTGCTGCAGCGGCGCTTACTACCAATGAAATAGCGCTGCTGCGGCTCCCTGCTCCCCCTCCCTCCTCCTCCTTCTCTGCTGCCCGGTGCTGTAGCTGTCCTCCACAGCGCGGCCACGGCGCAGACTTCAGAGGCATGTAATGAGTCAATTTGACTCATTACATGCAGCTGGCCATGCGCCCTCAGGGCAACTGCGCTGTGTGCCAAGCCCACTTGGCACACAGAACAGAACAGTTAGTTAATAGAACAGTTAGTACTGTTATCACACTCCACCCTGGTACCGTGAGGCATTGGAGTTATGTGGAGGGCAGCGCTCCCTGTCAGCGTTCTGTGTAATCTGCAGGGAGAAAATGGCGCTGTTGAATGCTGGATCCACTCTGAGGGGAAGCCCCGCGCCCTGACCTGGTGCGTGGCTTCCCGCACTTATTATTTAAACTGGCTTCAGGATTTTATATGTTAACAGTGGGATTAGCCCCTGTAAATGCTATGACCAGTGTAGGGTTAACCTGCTGACTGGGGACTCCCCTCCAGCATCTACATGCAGAGATGTTGCTGAGCCATACCGGAGCACAGCCCCTCAGAGCTGTGCTCCAACCCTTGTGCCACCATACCCGCCGGCGACCCACTAACCGTGATGCTGGCACCATACTCACCACTCTTCTATCTTCTGGCTTTGTTAGGGGGTGGCGGCCGTGCTGTGGGAGTGAGCAGTTGCCTCATGGGCTTGTGATCATCACCTTCAGGAGCTCAGTGTCCTGTCAGCGCAGATAGAGAACCATTAACTCTCTATTAAGTTGGTTCCTACTCCCCCCTTAAGTCCCACGAAGCAGAAACTAAGTCCCACAAACTAAGAAATCTCCTAGGAGCTACCCTAGCTGTGACCGGCTCCTCCAGGCACTTTTTCTAAACTGCGTCTGGTATGAGGGGCATAGAGGGAGGGGCCAGCCCACACTATTAAACTCTTAAAGTGCCAGTGGCTCCTAGTGGACCCATCTATACCCCATGGAACTAAATTGGACCCCAGCATCCTCTAGGACGTAAGAGAAATCGGGATGCCAGCATGGGTATTCTGAACGCTGGCATATCATACTGGATCCCAGAATCACAACTATACATTTTGGTGCCAGAAATAAAATTGGTGCCCCCCACAAAGGTGCGCTGTAAAAATATAGGGGCATGGCTTCAGGGGGAAGTGGCATGGTCTCAAAATAATACAAATTCATATAATGCCGCACAGTAGTCTCCATTATTCAAATTACGCCACACAGTCATCCCACTTATACACATTGTACCAGGGAGAGCCTTCATATACTCTACACCAGGTAGAGCCCCTTTTACACATTATGCCAGGTACAGTTCCCTTATACAATGACAGGTAGAGCCCTCTTACACACTGTACCAAGTAGAGCTCCCTTTTACACACTGCACCAGGAAGAGCCCCCATTCCTTTTACACATTGCACCAGTTAGAGCCCCCTTTTACACATTGCACCAGATAGAGCCCACTTTCCTTTTACACATTGCACCAGGTGTATAAGGGCCCTAGTCTGATAGCTGATGGTCCCCTCTTTCCAGGGGTACCAGATTTTTTAGAATCTGCCCTGGGGAAACAGAGAGATCTGACTTCAAAGCTGTGGTCCACATCCAAGCTTATTCATTGCTTTTCCCAGCCAGATATCTCGGGTTCTGTCTGACTGAGTTTTTCTGACGGTGTACCCGAAAAGCTGTGGCTTTCCCCCCATGTGGTGGACACTGGCAGCTTGTCTCTACTATGCCCAGACCAAGAGATATCAGCCTTCTAACAGCTGGCTCCAGCTCCACACGCCTAATATATATTATAATATATTTGTATATATTCATTGGTGGATTGCTCTGGCTCCTGAACTCTGATGCCCAGGTACCCAGCACCTCCTGAAGGGGGAGAATCTCTAGTTTTTTTTATCCCATTCAAAGCTAAGAATTCTATTTCCAGGAACTTGAGATATCTGCAGTTAAGCAAGCTCCCCTCCCACCAGAAAATGATGAATATTATGCCCACTCCACTATCCACCCATCCGCTACATATTAAACACACCCTACCACCCTGGAAGTCATGTACCAGGGCCCCTTCATTCAGCACAATGTCCCCGCCCCTTCTGTGCAGTAGAAGAGTAATTAGCAGAAATCATTGCTCCAGGTCCTGCATGCTGAGCAGAACATAGGGCCTGGTTCAGGTTCCACCCCCCACCCCTTTATCAAGCAAAAATTGCGATCGCACCACAATTTCTGCTTGATCGCTAAAATTAAGAAAGACTCCTGCCGGTGCAGCCTGGCTGCGCCTGCAGCGGTCCAGCCTCCGTCTCTTTGATCATGGCGGCTGCGTGTGACGTAAGGCACAGAGCCGGCCCTAGGTATAGGCAAACTAGACAAATGCATAGGGCATTTGGTATGCCTAGGGGCACAAGCAGCTTCTGCTGATTAAAATGATATGCATCATGCCTATATTCTGTGTGTGACTGCAGCTGTATCTGCATACAATATGCTACATTACAGTGTATTCCTGGAAATCAGTGTAACGTAGCATTTCATATGCAGATACAGCCACAGTCGCACACAGACTATAGGCATGCAGCATATCATTTTAATCAGCAGAAGCTGCTTGTGCATCCTAGCCACATAGTAATGCAAATAATATGCATTTTCATCAAAACAAGGCATCCGACGTTAGCAGAGCTGGCCCTGAGTTGGCAGCTGACTCACACCAGGCATCTCCTGCTGCATCGCGTACTGAGGCAAGATATAGGAGGACACACCTGTATCCAAGCAGAGGCAGAGGTCACAGTGTTAGCAACCTTGTGAGTGCTGTGTGCAGGTGGGTCGGTTGTGCAGTAGTGTTCAGCATATGTGTAAGGGACATTATGTGTGTCATGTGTATAAATGCATTAAAAATGTGCGGTATAAGTGTAAGGAATGTTATGTGTTTAATTATATGTGTATAAAGGCATTAATAATGTGTGGCATATGTGTAAGGGACATTATGTTTGTCATTATGTGTATAAGGGTACTAATAATGTGTGGCATAAGTGTAAGGGACATTATGGGGGAATTCAAATGTTTGAAAAGTCAGTTGGTTGTCTGTTTTTTCCTGTCTATTAGATAGGAAAAAACAGACACCCAAATGACTTTTCAAACAATTGAATAGCCCCCAATGTGTGTACTTATGTGTATAAGGGCATTAATAATGTGAGGCAAATGTTTAAGGGACATTATGTGTATAAGGGCATTAATAAAGTTTGGCATAATATGTTAGGCACATTATGTGTAAGGGGTATTACTGTGTTATATAATGTGTATAAAGGCATTACTAATGTGTGGCAATATGTGTATAAGGTGCTCTATTGTGTGGCATAACATGTAGAAAGCGGCATATGGTCTAATGTGAATAAAGAGCAATATGGTGTGGTATAATGAAAATAAGGAGCAATTCAGTGTGGTGTAATGTGGATAAGGGGCACTACTGTAAGGAGTAACGTATATAAAGTGACACTACTGTGTGGTCTAATGTGAATAAAGAGCAATATGGTGTGGTGTAATGTGAATAAGGGGCACTACTGTGAGGAGTAATGTAAGTGGTACTACTGTGTGATGTATCGTGAATTAGAGACAATGGGCCTAATTCAGATCTCTTCGCTGTCTAGCAATTTTCGCTGCGCTGCGAACAGGTAACTACTGTGCATGCGTATGCACAGCAATGCACAGGTGCGCCGTACGGGTACAAACAGCATCGATGTTTTGCACAGGTTCTAGTGTCGATTCCATTTGCACGGGCGTTCGCAAGGAGACTGACAGGAAGGAGGCGTTTCTGGGTGTCAACTGACCGTTTTCTGGGAGTGTTTGGAAAAACGCAGGCGTGTCAAAGCGTTTGCAGGGTGGGTGTCTGACATCCATTCCGGGCTTGAATAGGCTGAAGTGGTCGCAGCGGCTGAGTAAGGTCAGAGCTACTCAGAAACTGCACAAGCTGTTTTGGTACAGGGCGTCTGCACACGCGTTTGCACACTTACAAAGCTAAAATACACGGGGGTAAATTTACTAACATTCGTAATTTTCGGAAAAAGGTCAAAGTTCAATCACGAATGACATCGAAAGTGTAAAACTGCAACTTTTTGAATTGATTACGACTAATTTACTAAGCTGTCGTATTCGGGTTTTTCTTTTGTTCCGATGTCGATGTCATTCGTGTTTTTTTTTTCTATTTTTACGGCAGTGATTAGCAAAACACTGCCGACTTTTTAAAAATGAATCTCGGCCGGATCTGTGTGATCCGTGCTGGGGTTCATTTTTTTTTTTTTTTTAAATTAAACAGTGTAAAATAAAAAAAAAAATTGCGTGGGGTCCCCCCTCCTAAGCATAACCAGCCTCGGGCTCTTTGAGCCGATCCTGGTTGCAGAAATATGGGGGGAAAAATGACAGGGGTTCCCCCATATTTAAGCAACCAGCATCGGGCTCTGCGCCTGGTCCTGGTTCCAAAAATACGGGGGACAAAAAGAGTAGGGGTCCCCCGTATTTTTAAAACCAGCACCGGGCTCCACTAGCTGGACAGATAATGCCACAGCCGGGGGTCACTTTTATATAGTGCCCTGCGGCCGTGGCATCAAAAATCCAACTAGTCACCCCTGGCCGGGGTACCCTGGGGGAGTGGGGACCCCTTCAATCAAGGGGTCGTCCCCCCCCAGCCACCCAAGGGCCAGGGGTGAAGCCCGAGGCTGTCCCCCCCCATCCAATGGGCTGCGGATGGGGGGGCTGATAGCCTTTGTTGTAAATGAAAAGATATTGTTTTTAGTAGCAGTACTACAAGTCCCAGCAAGACTCCCCCGCATGCTGGTTCTTGGAGAACCACAAGTACCAGCATGCGGCGGAAAAACGGGCCCGCTGGTACCTGTAGTACTATTACTAAAAAAATACCCAAATAAACACAAGACACACACACCGTGAAAGTAAAGATTTATTACATACATGCACACAAACATACATACATACTTACCTTATGTTCACACGCAGGTCGGTCCTCTTCTCCAGTAGAATCCAAGGGGTACCTGTTGAATAAATTACACTCACCAGATCCAGGGTCCCAGGCTCCTCGTCGCATCCATGTATAATCCACGTACTTGAATAAAATAACAAAACGGATACCCGAGCCACGAACTGAAAGGGTCCCCATGTTTTCACATGGGACTCCTTTCCCCGAATGCCAGAAACCCACTCTGACTTCTGTCTAAGTGGGTTTCTTCAGCCAATCAGGGAGCGCCACGTTGTAGCACTCTCCTGATCGGCTGTGTGCTCCTGTCCTGAATGACAGGCGGCACACGGCAGTGTTACAATGTAGCGCCTATGCGCTCCATTGTAACCAATGGTGGGAACTTTCTGCTCAGCGGTGACGTCACTTTAGGTCAACCGCAGGGCAGAAAGTTCCCACCATTGGTTACAATGGAGCGCATAGGCGCTACATTGTAACACTGCCGTGTGCCGCCTGTCACTCAGTACAGGAGCACACAGCCGATCAGGAGAGTGCTACAACGTGGCGCTCCCTGATTGGCTGAAGAAACCCATTTAGACAGAAGTCAGAGTGGGTTTCTGGCATTCGGGGAAAGGAGTCCCATGTGAAAACATGGGGCCCCTTTCAGTTCGTGGCTCGTGTGTCCGTTTTTTTATTTTAATCAAGTACCTGGATTACAAATGGATTTGAAGAGGACCGATCTACACTGGATTTTGTGAGTATAATTTTTTCTACTGGTACCCCATGGATTCTACTGGACAAGAGGACCGACCTGCGTGTGAACATAAGGTAAGTATGTATGTATGTTTGTGTGCATGTATGTAATAAATCTTTACTTTCAAGGTGTGTGTGTCTTGTGTTTATTTGGGTATTTTTTTAGTAATAGTACTACAGGTACCAGCGGGCCCGTTTTTCCGCCGCATGCTGGTACTTGTGGTTCTCCAAGTACCAGCATGCGGGGGAGGCTTGCTGGGACTTGTAGTACTGCTACTAAAAACAATATCTTTTCATTTACAACAAAGGCTATCAGCCCCCCCATCCGCAGCCCATTGGATGGGGGGGGACAGCCTCGGGCTTCACCCCTGGCCCTTGGGTGGCTGGGGGGGGGGGGACCCCTTGATTGAAGGGGTCCCCACTCCTCCAGGGTACCCCGGCCAGGGGTGACTAGTTTGATTTTTGATGCCACGGCCGCAGGGCACTATATAAAAGTGACCCCCGGCTGTGGCATTATCTGTCCAGCTAGTGGAGCCCGGTGCTGGTTTTAAAAATACGGGGGACCCCTACTCTTTTTGTCCCCCGTATTTTTGGAACCAGGACCAGGCGCAGAGCCCGATGCTGGTTGCTTAAATATGGGGGAACCCCTGTCATTTTCCCCCCCATATTTTTGCAACCAGGATCGGCTCAAAGAGCCCGAGGCTGGTTATGCTTAGGAGGGGGGACCCCACGCAATTTTTTTAAAGAAAATAATCACTTTCCCACCCCTTCCCACTGATATACATGCACGGATCTCATGGATCCGTGCATGCCTATACAATCACGGTAAAAAAAAGCAGGTCTGTTTTTTTTAAGCACTTTTTTACGAGTTGTAATTTTTCACGGCAGTGTTTTTTTTTTTTTTTGCTTTGCACTTCTTAGTAAATTACCGAGATTCATAGTTAAACAGCCGCGTTTTGACCGATGGTGTATTCATTCGTGATTTTTTTTCCTAGGACTTCCAAATATTACGAATGCCCTCATCACTGCCGTGATTTGAGTTTAGTAAATTACCGAGATGACACTTTGATGAAAAAACGGCATCTCGGTCAAAATCGGGACCTTAGTAAATTTACCCCACAGAGTCTATCTGTTCGCAGCACTGCAAAAAATAGCCTGCGAGCGAACATATCTAAATTAGGCCCTCTATCGCATGATATAATGTGAATGAAGTTGCAGTACTGTGTGACATAATTTGAATTGGGAGGACTATTGTGTGGTCATGCCCCTTCCCAGAAAGAACACACCCCTCTTTGGGCTGTGCGCCGAATGTGCAAACTGTTCCTTTTTAAAATATAGTGGGTAGGAGCACCAAAATGAGGACTGCTATGGGTAAGGGGTGATGGTGCTGGGAAAGGGTTGCAGGATCAGAGGCGGAACTAGCGGTGGTGCTAGGGTGCACCAGCCAAAATCTTGCCTAGGGCATCATATTGGTTAGGGTAGGCTCTTGTAACGCAGCAGCCCCGATCACGCCCCACCGGTTCACGCTGGCACGCTCCCATTTCTAAGCCACGCCCCCGCAATGCTCCATCCCTGCTTTGGAAAAGGAGCGTTACCCCCCCCCTGCCCTGCAAACACCTCTGCCTGATTGACAGGCAGAGGCGGTCTCATTTTCTGCGGGCACCCACAGAAAATTCGAGCGCATGCACAGGACGTGCCCTGCGCATGCGCCCAAATCTTTTTAGTAATTTTTGCTGTTGGATCGCATATTGCGATCCAACCTGAATCGGGCCCATAGAACACCCCCTACCGCCCATGGGACATCAAAGCACCCGCTGATAGCAATCCCCCACCCCTACTGCTGCAGGATGGATAGGGGCCCCAGTGCACTGCTGTGCTCAGAGGCCTACACTGCTGTTAAGACAGCCCTGGTTTGTGTGTGTGTGTGTGTGTGTGTGTGTGTGTGTGTGTGTGTGTGTGTGTTATACTTACTTCAGCCTCCAGAGCAGCTGCTTCCACCTGGCTATGGGCCTGTCACCCACGCTGTGTTCTTCTCCTACTGCGGACATTGGGATTCGGGGAGGGGCAGAGCGTAGGTTGTACAGAATGATGCAGTCACTGCAGCATGCCAATGCCTGGTTGCCTGGCGGCGGCGGGAACGCGGCTGTGGGGGTGCTGACTATCTAAGGATGTATGGGTGTTTCTGCACCCCATTCCGACACACAGAATGATTATCTAAGGTGGTCTGCATTCAATTCTGAAACCCAGCACAGCTATCTAAAGATGTCTCTGTGTTTTGCACACCAGCATGGTACCCAGAATGGGTATCTAAGGTGGTCTGCTGCCCGTTTCGGAACCCAGAATGGGTATCTAAGGGGATCTACATCCTATTCTGGCACCCGGCACAGCTATCTAAGGTGGCCTGCGCCCTATTCCGGTACCTGGAATGGCTAGCTATGGTGATCTGCTGCCTGAACCGGCACCCTGAATGGCTGTGTAATGTGGTCTCTGTGTTTTGCACCTCCTTCCAGCACCCGGAACGGCTATGTAAGGTGGCCTGTGGACCATTCCGGCACCTGGAACGGCTATCTAAGGTGGCCTGCGCCCTATTCTGACACACGGAATGGCTATCTACAGTGATCTGCTTCCTGTTCTGGCACCCGGAATGGCTGTGTAATGTGGTCTGGATATTCTACACCCCGTTCCGGCACCCGGAACGGTTGTCTATGATGGTTTGAGCCCTTTTCCGGAACCCGGAACAGCTATCTAAGGTGCACTGCGCCCCGTTCCGGCACCCGGAATGCTATCTACGGTGATCTGCTGCCTGGTCCGTCAACCACAATGGCTGTGTAATGTGGTCTGGGTTTTCAACACCTCTTTCCTGCACCCGGAATGACCATCTAAGGGGGCCTGCGCCAAATTCCGGCACACGGAATGGCTATCTACGTTGATCTGCTGCCCATTACGGCACATGGAATGGTTGCGTAATGTGGTCTGGGTGTTCTGCACCCTGTTGTGGTACCCGGTACGGCTATCTAAGGTGGACTGCACCCTGTTTCGGCACCCGGAATGGCTATCTAGAGTGTTCTGCTCTTGGTTCCGGCACCCAGATTTTTTGCGTAATGTGGTCTAGGTGTTCTGCACCCCGTTCCGGTAACCGACACGGCTATATAATGTGGTCTGCACCCCATTCCGGCACCCGGAATGGCTGTCTATGGTGGTCTGTGCCTGCTCTGTCACCAGGAATGCCTATCTATGGTAGTATGCGGCCCATTCCAGCACCTGGATTGGCTATCTACAGTAATCTCCTGACCATTCCAACACCCCTTCTGACTGTGTTCTTCACCCCCTTCCGGGACGACAATCTATGGTGGTCTGCTGCCTGTTCAGGCACCCGGAGTGGCTATCAAAGGTGGTCTGCAGCCCGTTCCAGCACCCGTTCTGGCTGTGTAAGGTAGTCCTGGTGTTATGCACCTCCTTCCAGCACCCAGAACGACTATGTAAGGTGGTCTGCAGCCCATTCCGGCAACCAGAACTGCTATCTAAGGTGGACTGCGCCCCGTTCCAGGAACCAGAAATGGGTATCTAAGGTGGTTTGCATCCTATTCCATCTATGAGCCCTGTTCCGGCACCCGGAACAGGTATCTAAGGTGGTCTGCGCCCTATTCCGGCAACCGGAACAGCTATCTAAGGTTGTCTGGGTGTCCTGTACACCATTCCGGCACATGAAACCGCTATCTAAGATGGTCTGCATCCTGTTCCGGCACCCGGACCGGTTGTCTAAGATGGTTTGAGCCCTGTTCCGGCACCCAGAACAGGTATCTAAGGTGGTCTGCGCCCTATTCCGGCAACCGGAACAGCTATCTAAGGTTGTCTTGGTGTACTGCACACCATTCCGGCACATGAAACAGCTATCTAAAATGGTCCGCCTACTGTTCCGGCACCCGGACCGGTTGTCTAAGATGGTTTGAGCCCTGTTTTGGCACCCGGAACAGGTATCTAAGGTGGTCTGCGCCCTATTCCGGCACCCTGAACAGGTATCTAAGGTTATCTGGGTGTTCTGTACACCATTCCGGCACATGAAACCGCTATCTAAGATGGTCTGCATCCTGTTCCGGCACCCGGACCGGTTGTCTAAGATGGTTTGAGCCCTGTTTTGGCACCCGGAACAGGTATCTAAGGTGGTCTGCTCCCTATTCCGGCAACCGGAACAGCTATCTAAGGTTGTCTTGGTGTCCTGCACACCATTCCGGCACCTGAAACCGCTATCTAAGATGGTCTGCATACTGTTCCGGCACCCGGACCGGTTGTCTAAGATGGTTTGAGCCCTGTTCCGGCACCCGGAACAAGTATCTAAGGTGTTCTGCGGCCTTTTAAGGCACCCTGAACAGCTATCTAAGGTTGTCTGGGTGTCCTGCACACCATTCCGGCACATGAAACAGCTATCTAAAATGGTCTGCCTCCTGTTCCGGCACCCGGACCAGTTGTCTAAGATGGTTTGAGCCCTTTTTCCGGCACCCAGAACAGGTATCTAAGGTGGTCTGCGCCCTATTCCGGCAACCGGAACAGCTATCTAAGGTTGTCTTGGTGTCCTGCACACCATTCCGGCACATGAAACAGCTATCTAAAATGGTCCGCCTACTGTTCCGGCACCCGGACCGGTTGTCTAAGATGGTTTGAGCCCTGTTCCGGCACCCGGAACAGGTATCTAAGGTGGTCTGCGCCCTATTCCGGCAACCGGAACAGCTATCTAAGGTTGTCTTGGTGTCCTGCACACCATTCCGGCACATGAAACAGCTATCTAAAATGGTCCGCCTACTGTTCCGGCACCCGGACCGGTTGTCTAAGATGGTTTGAGCCCTGTTTTGGCACCCAGAACAGGTATCTAAGGTGGTCTGCGCCCTATTCTGGCAACCGGAACAGCTATCTAAGGTTGTCTTGGTGTCCTGCACACCATTCCGGCACATGAAACAGCTATCTAAAATGGTCCGCCTATTGTTCCGGCACCCGGACCGGTTGTCTAAGATGGTTTGAGCCCTGTTCCGGCACCCAGAACAGGTATCTAAGGTGGTCTGCGCCCTATTCCGGCAACCGGAACAGCTATCTAAGGTTGACTTGGTGTACTGCACACCATTCCGGCACATGAAACAGCTATCTAAAATGGTCCGCCTACTGTTCCGGCACCCGGACCGGTTGTCTAAGATGGTTTGAGCCCTGTTCCGGCACCCGGAACAGGTATCTAAGGTGGTCTGCGGCCTTTTAAGGCACCCTATACAGCTATCTAAGGTTGTCTGGGTGTTCTGTACACCATTCCGGCACATGAAACCGCTATCTAAGATGGTCTGCATCCTGTTCCGGCACCCGGACCGGTTGTCTAAGATGGTTTGAGCCCTGTTCCGGCACCCAGAACAGGTATCTAAGGTGGTCTGCGCCCTATTCCGGCAACCGGAACAGCTATCTAAGGTTGTCTTGGTGTCCTGCACACCATTCCGGCACCTGAAACCGCTATCTAAGATGGTCTGCATACTGTTCCGGCACCCGGACCGGTTGTCTAAGATGGTTTGAGCCCTGTTTTGGCACCCAGAACAGGTATCTAAGGTGGTCTGCGCCCTATTCCGGCACCCTGATCAGGTATCTAAGGTTGTCTGGGTGTTCTGTACACCATTCCGGCACATGAAACCGCTATCTAAGATGGTCTGCATCCTGTTCCGGCACCCGGACCGGTTGTTTAAGATGGTTTGAGCCCTGTTCCGGCACCCAGAACAGGTATCTAAGGTGGTCTGCGCCCTATTCCGGCAACCGGAACAGCTATCTAAGGTTGTCTTGGTGTACTGCACACCATTCCGGCACATGAAACAGCTATCTAAAATGGTCCGCCTACTGTTCCGGCACCCGGACCGGTTGTCTAAGATGGTTTGAGCCCTGTTTTGGCACCCGGAACAGGTATCTAAGGTGGTCTGCGCCCTATTCCGGCACCCTGTACAGGTATCTAAGGTTGTCTGGGTGTTCTGTACACCATTCCGGCACATGAAACCGCTATCTAAGATGGTCTGCATCCTGTTCCGGCACCCAGACCGGTTGTCTAAGATGGTTTGAGCCCTGTTCCGGCACCCAGAACAGGTATCTAAGGTGGTCTGCGCCCTATTCCGGCAACCGGAACAGCTATCTAAGGTTGTCTTGGTGTACTGCACACCATTCCGGCACATGAAACAGCTATCTAAAATGGTCCGCCTACTGTTCCGGCACCCGGACCGGTTGTCTAAGATGGTTTGAGCCCTGTTTTGGCACCCGGAACAGGTATCTAAGGTGGTCTGCGCCCTATTCCGGCACCCTGAACAGGTATCTAAGGTTGTCTGGGTGTTCTGTACACCATTCCGGCACATGAAACCGCTATCTAAGATGGTCTGCATCCTGTTCCGGCACCCGGACCGGTTGTCTAAGATGGTTTGAGCCCTGTTTTGGCACCCGGAACAGGTATCTAAGGTGGTCTGCTCCCTATTCCGGCAACCGGAACAGCTATCTAAGGTTGTCTTGGTGTCCTGCACACCATTCCGGCACCTGAAACCGCTATCTAAGATGGTCTGCATACTGTTCCGGCACCCGGACCGGTTGTCTAAGATGGTTTGAGCCCTGTTCCGGCACCCGGAACAGGTATCTAAGGTGGTCTGCGGCCTTTTAAGGCACCCTGAACAGCTATTTAAGTTGTCTGGGTGTTCTGTACACCATTCCGGCACCTGAAACCGCTATCTAAGATGGTCTGCATCCTGTTCCGGCACCCGGACCGGTTGTCTAAGATGGTTTGAGCCCTGTTCCGGCACCCGGAACAAGTATCTAAGGTGTTCTGCGGCCTTTTAAGGCACCCTGAACAGCTATCTAAGGTTGTCTGGGTGTCCTGCACACCATTCCGGCACATGAAACAGCTATCTAAAATGGTCTGCCTCCTGTTCCGGCACCCGGACCAGTTGTCTAAGATGGTTTGAGCCCTTTTTCCGGCACCCGGAACGGCTATCTAAGGTGGACTGTGCCCCGTTCCGGCACCCGGAATGCTATCTACGGTGATCTGCTGCCTGGTCCGGCACCCGGAATGGCTGTGTAATGTGGTCTGGATGTCCTGCACCCCGTTCCGGTACACAAAATACCTATCTAATGTGGTCGGCGTTCCGTTCCGGCACCTGAAACGGCTATCTAAGGTGGACTGTGCCCCGTTCCGGCACCCGGAATGCTATCTACGGTGATCTGCTGCCTGGTCCGGCACCCGGAATGGCTGTGTAATGTGGTCTGGGTTTTCTGCACCTCCTTCCTGCACACGGAACTGCTATCTAAGGTGGCCTGCTGCCCATTCCGGCACCTGGTACGGGTATCTAAGGTGGTCTGTCTGCCCTATTCTGGCAACCGGAAAGTGCTCCCACTTTTCTGGATTTTTTAATAGTCCCCTCATCTCCGGTCCTTTTTTTGGTTACAGTGCCAACCCCTGTACCTCTGCCACGGACCCCTTGCCTCTATCTCTCAAAATCTTGCAGCCTTCTGTCTTCTCCCGTCTCTTTTGTCAGGCAGCATTGTGTCTTCATTATAGCAGATGCACGATGCTGCCAGGAGCCAGGAATTGGCGCTGCTATATCAGTGCTTATTTCTGCAGGGGCAATGGCAATACACCACTGGCTACTATGTGGGACATACGAGGGGACAATGTGGCCGGTGCTCAGCTCCGACCATGTAAGCAAGCCCGCCAACTGACTCCTCCGACACATACCCCGCTTGCCCCACCCTTATTACGCCCCTAATTGTTGTAGGCTGTGGGAGCTATTCAGAGTGGGTCGCAGAATTTTTTCACACACAGCAAAATCTGCGACCATAGACTTACATGCTGGGGGCCGCCCAGGATAGGGCAAGGCCGCCCAGCATGAGTGGCGCCAAACTGCGATGTGCTCACAATTTAATTGTGAACGCATCGATTAGAGGCCGACCCCTGCTTGTGCAGCCTGGCTGTGTAGACAGGGGCACCGCAACCATTTTTCCATAAGCAGGAAATGCAGGCGACATCATAGACCTGCCCCCAAAATGTCCATGACACGTCTGCGTTTCCTGATGTCGTCTCCCGCAATGCTGCATCGCCGCCAATCACCTAACGATCGCGTTCTTCTGAGAGAAGGGTCGCGCACGCGCATTATGTCTGTTGTGCATGCGCAGACCCTATGGACGTGGCCCAGTGATCAGTCATAGCGGCCCGGGAGGGGGGGAGATGGGGCACAGCAGGAACAACATCCTGGCGACCCCCGTGCTATAATGGAAGCAACTAACAAAACTATTTTTCTTTTCTAAACTAAATGGGGGGGGGGGGGGGGGGCGACATGTACCAATGTGCCCTCCCCCCCTTCAATGGGTAAGGGGTAATTCATAACTTAGCATATATCATACAGTATTTCAGACTGTACATGCCCCCCCCTCCATATGTAGCAAGTGGCTATATATATATATATATATATATATATATATGTGTGTGTGTGTGTGTGTGTGTATATATATATATGTATATATATATATGTGTATATATATATATGTATATATATATATATATATATGTGTGTGTATATATATATGTATATATACATATGTATATATATATATGCATATATATATATATATGCATATATATATATATATATATATGTATATATATATATAAATAAGTAATGATCTGTATGCAGAACAGCACAAGTATCTGCTGCTCCCCCCTCCCTCCCTATGTCCGGGCAGAGCAGCAGCAGCGGGGTCTGGAGACTGTAATCTCTCCCCGCACACAGCAGCGCACGGACCCGTTCGCCCGTCCTCTGTGTGTGCAGGGCAAAGTCACCCGGGAGCAGCAGCCGCTGCTTCTTGAAAGGAGCCGGCTCTAAGCTCTCGCTCCCCGTCTCCCCGCTGACAGCCTGTCAGTCACGCCCCCCGGACGGACGCGCGCACACAAAACTCCTCAGCGGCAGGGGTCGCTGCAGGGAGCGGGTCTCGTCCGGCGTTCCGGAATTTGGTCCGGTCCGGCTTTCACCGATACCCGGTTTGACTGGACAGAAGAGAACGTACAACAGGCAGACAGGAGACAATCAGCAAGTTGTTTAGAAAGTTTTGCTTATTAGTAGAAATGCTTTAAATAGTTTTCTATTAAATGCAGCTACAGATGAGAACACGATGTTGCACTCTGTGCCCCATCAGAACGCCAGTTTCCTTCATACCGTATTAACAACAATTTGGGTACCTTCAGGTTGTTTGCATTTACCCTGTGTGGAGTCATATACATACTCTGTGGTATTATTTCCATTTTGTGATTTGTCCTAATACGTATGTATAGATTACATATTGTGTTAATCATGCAAATAAGATACATTTTTATCTATGTAGCGTGACATGTTTTAAAATTTGATTACTTCAGACACATTAAAGGGCAGACAATCTTGCCGTTCAATGACATCAACAGTAAGGAAACCTTCTCAGCCAATGATGTCATCTAGAAGCATATGAGGTCACGTGCTGCCCTAGAAGTGGAAAACAGCTATCTCATCTCACAGATCTGGCCAGTCTAGCAGGCCAGCTTAATATTTAGGCATATGTACAAATTCTCACGTTTTAGACCCAATAATTATAATTTCTTATTGCCACTCTTCGCAGCAATAAGAAATTATACATTGCCCGGATGTACTATTAATCTAATCCATGGACAGGGGCAGCAGGGATTAGCTGCAATGTGTAAGGCCAGGTACACATCAGGACGATGTGTGTCCTAGCTGACATGAGAATCGATGGTACGATATATCGCGCGACCGTACATACTGCATGATCCAGTGTACGACCACACTATACAGTAAGTTGTTATCTGGTGCATTCTGCTGCATGTCGTCACCAGCGGGTTCAGCCCATCTTTTGTGGAGCACATCGGATGGGACGACCCCGCTGACAATATTTTTTGCCTAAAGTGTACCCAGCCTAAGAAGTGATCATTTCTTTTCTCCGTTGGAAGCTGGGGCAGTTCTGTGCATGCGCGGTCTGCTGTAGCAGTAGCACACCCACATCAGAATAATAAAGGTTATTAATACTTACATACCACTTTTTGGGTAGATGGGCGAGGATGTACTATAGTCAGGACTCCGGCGGTCACAATCCCGGCAGTGGAATCCCAGTGGTCCCAATCCCGACGGATGATCATGAGTATTAAGGTTAGGGTTAGTCTTTGGGTTAGGCACTGTGGGGAGGGTTACGCTGCGGGAGGGGACGGTTAGTTTTAGGCTGTGGGAGGGGACATTTAGGGTTGGGCTGCCGAAGTGAACTGTTAGGGTTAAGCTAGGAGACGGTTAAGGTTAGGTTGCAGGAAGGGTGGGTTAGGGTTAAAATACTAACTGAAATTCGTTGGGATTGTAACCGCCAGGATTCCGCTCCCGGTATACTGACTCTCGGGATCCTGACCGCCGTGATATCATTCCCAACCCGATGGTCCTATCAACAAACTGAATCACATTCTTTCTTGTGCAAGTAAAATAACTTTTTTTACATGCATGTATGGCCCCCATTGACAGGAAGGGTCCATTCATTTTTGTGGAATGTAGCCCATAGCCTACAGCTGCAAACGGTGCTTTGTATTCCAGAGCTTGGTATATCTGACAGCTGCGCTGCCCCCATAGAAACCAATGAACCATGGAAGCTATGGAGATATCTGCTGCGGCCGCTCCTTAATGCATATGGGGATCCTTAATATTTGCAGGACCCGTTTTCAGGGGATATGCCACAAATATTACTTGATAAATGTGCCCCTTTATATCCCACGGAGTGAAAAGTATCATGAAAAAAGTTACTGAGTTTATTTGCCCATTTATCCAGTAATACTGTATATACATAATGTCTGCTTCCACTTTTCTAACGTAATCCATAGCCTATATTTTTTTCAATGTCCACAAATATTTTTCCTTGTATTTGGAACATAAGCACACACAATCCATAGGAGACAGTATACTGTATATAGTGATGTGACTTGTGAAACTTGTTTCTAGACTTTAGTTTGTGCTTTATCAGAACCAAACGTGTTATATTTCACTGCGTGCATGTAACCATTTGTAGAGTAAGTGATCGGCCTAAACTAAGGTTTATATGGACTAGGTCATTCTGATTGTGTCACGTCTGTCTTACATGTAAATGACCATTTGACCCATATTACTGACACAGATGTTTCTTTACAGTGCTCCCAGGTCATTCAATAGGACCATGACCTATATAGTAGTAAACATTGTACAGAATCTATCTAGTTGTCCTCACAATAAACGATAATGGCAATCTATTGACTATGCCATATAGCTGTCGCCTTATAATGTATGTGTGCTCAGTGCTGTGCAGCAAGGTAATAATCCTGTGTTTAATTCTAACAAGAGACAGGACTTGCTGGACATATGTTTGCTCAAAACATCAGCTGCTTAGTTACAGTCTGCCTGTTTTACTGCTCTCTACACTGAGCATCTGACAGCGTAATGTATGGAGCACCAGGGACTCGCTACATGCGTGCAGATCCTCAGTCACCGTATTGCATAAGGACATCAGACATGTAGCTAATGCTGAGGCGGAAGCATATGGAATTACACCCGTACGCTTACTCAGTGTGCAGCTACTGTATGCAGCGGTAGTATATGTTTTCCGGGTTTACGTTAGGTGTACTTACACCCAGTGCCGGACTGGGGCATGTAGGACCCACCGGGGGAATGCAGTGGTAGGGGTGTGGCCAGTCTGCAGAGGGGGGGGGGGGGTCCTGCCACCTCATTGGTTTGACTAACCATTACAGAGTGCAACTTTTGGGCCCCTTCATAAATAATATATACAGTAAATTCAGCTGCTGCATGCATGATAATGTACCAGATTAATAACAGATTAATAACAGCAATGCACTGTAGAAAATACACCATAGTCCAGTATAAGGTAACATATGTATAATGTATAATTCAAGTGCACAGTCTGGAACCTGATCCTTAGAGCAGGAGGTGGGACCCAGGCAGTGGCGCCCACCGGTGGTTTCCCCTGTCCCCCTGTGGGCCAGTCCGAGCCTGCTTACACCCAGCCAGGTGATAAACACAAGACAACTTTATTAACATTGGTTTTGATAGCAAAAAATACTTTTAGTTTTGATTTAAATAATAAATCCTATTCAGCAAGTATAATATTCCTTCTCGCGTACGAATGAGAGTAGCAAATAGTTCACTCTACAATACGCTCACAAAATGATACAATATATGCAATCAGCTTTACCAGTGAATTAGCAATTAACCTATCAGAAATGACTGGTTACAGCTTGTGAATGCCATTATTATCATTAGTGTGTATCTGCCCTAGCCCTTAGCCACAGCTATTGTCTACTGTATACAGCCACGGCCAAATGTTTTGAGAATGACACAAATATTAATTTTCACAAAGTTTGCTGCCTCAGTTTTTATGATGGCAATTTGCACATACTCCAGAATGTCATGAAGACTGATCAGATGAATTGCAATTAATTGCAAAGTACCTCTTTGCCTTGACAATTAATCCCAAAAACTACATCATGTCAGTGATTCTCTCGTTAACACAGGTGAGAGTCACTCTGTCATGCTGATTAAGTAAGAATAACAGACTGGTAGCTTAAAAGAAGGGTGGTGCTTAAAATCATTGTTCTTCTTCTGTTAACCATGATCACCTGCAAGGAAACACGTGCAGTCATCATTGCTTTGCACAAAAAGGGCTTCACAGTCAAGGATATTGGTGGTCATTCTGAGTTGTTTGCTTGGTAATTTTCTTCGCATCGCAGCGATTTTCCGCTTTTTGCGCATGCGCAATATTCGCACTGCGACTGCGCCAAGTAAATTTGCTATGCAGTTAGGAATTTTACTCACGGCATTACGAGGTTTTTTCTTCGTTCTGGTGATCGTAATGTGATTGACAGGAAGTGGGTGTTTCTGGGCGGAAACTGACCGTTTTATGGGAGTGTGTGAAAAAACGCTACCGTTTCTGGGAAAAACGCGGGAGTGGCTGGAGAAACGGGGGAGTGTCTGGGCGAACGCTGGGTGTGTTTGTGACGTCAAACCAGGAACGACAAGCACTGAACTGATCGCACTGGCAGAGTAAGTCTCGAGCTACTCAGAAACTGCACAGAGAAGTCTTTTCGCAATATTTCGATTCTTTCGTTCGCAATTTTGAGAAGCTAAGATTCACTCCCAGTAGGCGGCGGCTTAGCGTGTGCAAAGCTGCTAAAAGCAGCTTGCGAGCGAACAACTCGGAATGAGGGCCATTGCTGCTAGTAAGATTGCACCTAAATCAACCATTTATCGGATAATCAAGAACCTCAAGGAGAGAGGTTCAATAGTTGTGAAGAAGGCTTCAGGGCGCCCAAGAACGTCCAGCAAGTGCAAGGACCGTTTCCTAAAGTTGATTCAGCTGCCTGATCGGGGCACCACCAGTGTAGACCTTGCTCAGGGATGGCAGCAGGCAGGTGTGAGTGCATCTGCACACACAGTGAGGCGAAGACTTTTGGAGGATGGCATGGTGTCAAGAAGGGCAGCAAAGAAGTCACTTCTCTCCAGGAAAAAACATCAGGGACAGACTGATATTCTGCAAAAGGTACAGGGATTGGACTGCTGATGACTGGGGGTAAAGTAATTTTCTCTGATGAATCCCTTTTCAGATTGTTTGCGGCATCTGGATAAATACTTGCCCGGAGAAGGAAAAGTGAGCGCTACCATCAGTCCTTTGTCATGCCAACAGTAAAGCATCCTGAGGCCATTCATGTGTGGGGTTGCTTCTCAATCAAGGGAGTGGGCTCACGCACAATTATGCCTAAGAACACAGCCAAGAATAAAGAATGGTACCAAAACATCCTCCAAGAGCCACTTCTCCCAACCATCCAATAGTTAAGTGACGAACAATGTCTTTTCCAGCATGATGGAGCACCTTGCCATAAGGCAAAAGTGATAACTTAAGTGGCTTGGGAAACTCCCCAGACCTTAATCCCATTGAGAACTTGTGGTCAATACTCCAGAGGCAGGTGGACAAACAAAAACCCACAAATTCTGTGTCACGATCCGGGTATCTGGACGCCATTTCTTACCCATCAGATGCCTCCTAAGGCTGGCTCAGCGCTCCAGGACCGGATCCCATCTGTTATCCTAATGTTCACATTCCTGCATCCTCTCCTGTCTCTCTGAGACGCTGTCACAGTAACGCCTTATTACATCTGGCATGGCGTCTCCCGCGGCCTCCGCCGCCGTCCCTGAGCTTCTGCATGCAGAGTGTCAGAGTGGCGATTACGTCAGCCGCGGCCTCCGCTGTGTCCGCGTGGTTGGATGTGCACTTGTCAGCCTGGCGTCTCCTGTCTCCAGTGGCCGGCGCCGCCATTACTGTTTTTATTACCACATGGATTACAAACCAAACTTCCCTCCAAGTGTCTGCATGGGCGCAGCCATCTTGGATTCTGTCAGCTGATCATTTCCTCCAATCTGTTGTCAGTATTGTTAATCTGCATAATTGCCTAGCCAATCCCTTCCTTGCTGCAGGTATAAATACACTGTGCCTGAGCAAGGAGGGCGTCAGTGCTTTGGTTGTCAAACCTAGTTCCTGTTTGTCTCTCTCCTGTGATTGTCTTCCAGGTTCCAGCTCCTGTCTCAAGACTTCCACCATAGAGACCCGCACCAGCATTCCACCTGCGGTGTAGCCTGACTCTCCAATCCATTGTGGATTCATCTGTTTCCAGCTACAACATTACCTGCTTCCAGCTCAGCTTCCAGCAGAGTACAGCTTCCCTTAAAGGGCCGGTGTCCTTTCTACACTTTACCACTCTCCACCGGTATTATTATTTCTCCGCTCTCAAGTTCTACATTTCAGTTCATATTTCATCGCTCCCAAGTTCATTTATTATTTAACTGGTTCCAGCCAGTATCCACTCCGTGCTAACAACAGTCTGGTTCCAGCCAGTATCCACAGCAGCTGTTTTACCTTCAGCAACCCAGCTTTTCCTGGAACACCAGCTGGCACAATCCTGGGTTATCTCCATTGCTACAGTCGGGCCTGGTAAGGACTTTCCATCTAGAAGATCATAAGAACTATCTCACACTACCAGTGCCCTGTGGCTCCTGCCATCCTGTAGTACCCAGGAACTGTATTTATTATTTGCTGACTTTTACGTTTTCTTTTACTGCTGCTGTGTTGCGGAGTTGTCATAATAAACATCATTGACTTTTATCTAAGTTGTCGTGGTCACGCCTTCGGGCAGTTATTATTCATGTTACTTACATGTCCAGGGGTCTGATACAACCTCCCAGGTTCCGGTACATCTCAGCCCCTACAACTGAGGCTGCCTCCCGTCAGCTCAGGCCCTCAGTTGTGACAGTAAGCACTGACCTAATGAATCCAGCCGGAGACCAGGATCAAGCGGCCAGGCCGATGCAAGAACTGGCAGCCCGACTAGAACATCAGGAGGCTGCACAGGGCCACATCATCCGCTGTCTCCAGGATCTCTCTACTCGGCTGGATGGGATTCAGACAACTCTCCGTGGATCAGGCGCATCTGGTGCGTCAACCACAGTGACTCCAGCTATAACCCCACCCACCTTACCCATTTCTGCTCCACGTCTTCATCTTCCAACGCCAGCAAAATTTGACGGATCTCCAAGATTCTGCAGGGGATTTCTCAACCAGTGTGAGATTCAGTTTGAGCTACAACCTGGCAATTTTCCCAGTGACCGTACAAAAATTGCCTACATCATCTCTCTTCTCAGTGGCTCCGCCCTTGACTGGGCATCACCGTTATGGGAGAGGTCCGACACCCTGCTATCTTCTTACACTGCATTCGTGTCAACATTCAGGCGCATCTTCGACGAGCCAGGCCGGGTAACCTCAGCTTCATCCGAGATTCTCCGTTTACGCCAGGGGTCACGTACTGTAGGACAATATCTGATACAGTTCCAGATCCTGGCATCCGAACTGGCATGGAACGACGAGGCCCTGTATGCTGCATTCTGGCATGGCTTATCTGAGCTTATTAAAGATGAGTTAGCTACCAGAGACTTACCTTCTAAGTTAGATGAGCTAATCTCACTCTGCACGAAAGTTGATTTACGTTTCAGAGAGAGAGCAACTGAGCGTGGAAGATCATCTGCTCCAAAATCTTCTGCTCCTCCTCCTCGTCAACTGTCACCATCTAAAGATGAGCCCATGCAAATTGGCCGTTCCCGTTTAACTCCTGCTGAGCGCCGAAGACGTCTCTCTGAGTCTCTTTGTCTTTACTGTGCAGCTCCGTCTCACACCATCAATGCCTGTCCCGAACGTCCGGGAAAACTCCAAACCCTAGCTCGCCCAGGAGAGGGCCGGCTAGGAGTAATGATCTCCTCTCCATCTCCTCATGATTGTAATCTCCCAGTCTCGCTTCAAGTTGCTCAACGTTATCGGAACGTCATTGCTCTCCTTGATTCCGGAGCAGCTGGGAACTTTATTACTGAAGCCTATGTTAAACGGTGGTCCCTACCCACCGAGAGACTTCCTTCCTCCTTTTCCCTAACTGCCGTGGATGGCAGTAAAATTTTTGATACTGTTATTGCTCTAAGGACTCTACCAGTTCGTCTGAGAGTGGGAGTTCTTCATTCCGAACTTATTTCACTTTTAGCGATTCCAAGAGCCACACATCCTGTGGTCCTGGGCCTTCCATGGCTCCGTCTTCACAATCCTACAATTGATTGGACGACTACGCAAATCCTGGCATGGGGTTCCTCCTGTGCAGAGACATGTTTGTTTAAAGTATTGCCTGTCTGTTCTTCCTCCCCCAGGTCGTCTGATGTTCCACCTCCTCCATATCAAGATTTCACGGATGTCTTCAGTAAAGCTTCTGCTGATATCCTTCCGCCTCATAGAGAATGGGACTGCCCGATTGATCTCGTTCCAGGGAAGGTTCCACCTCGAGGCCGAACTTATCCGTTGTCTCTGCCTGAGACGCATTCTATGGAGGAATACATTAAAGAGAACCTAGCAAAGGGGTTCATTCGACCTTCTTCTTCCCCAGCCGGCGCAGGCTTCTTTTTTGTAAAAAAGAAAGATGGTGGTCTGCGGCCGTGCATCGACTACAGAGGTTTGAACGACATTACCATCAAGAACCGTTATCCTTTACCCCTGATTACTGAGCTCTTTGACAGAGTTAGCGGAGCTACCATCTTTACAAAGCTGGACTTGCGAGGTGCATACAATCTCATCCGGATCCGTGAGGGTGACGAGTGGAAGACCGCCTTTAACACCCGTGACGGACATTATGAGTACCTCGTCATGCCCTTCGGATTGAGCAATGCTCCAGCTGTCTTCCAGCATTTTGTCAATGAGATTTTCAGAGACATTCTATACCGTCATGTCGTGGTCTATCTAGACGATATCCTCATTTTTGCCAACGATTTAGAGGAACATCGTTTTTGGGTTAAAGAGGTTCTGTCCCGTCTCCGTGTCAATCATCTCTATTGCAAATTAGAAAAATGCGTCTTTGAAGTCAAGTCCATTCCGTTTCTAGGGTACATTGTGTCCGGTTCCGGACTAGAGATGGATCCTGAGAAACTACAAGCAATTCAGAATTGGCCGGTACCCTTAACCCTCAAAGGGGTCCAGAGGTTCTTAGGGTTCGCCAATTATTACCGAAAGTTTATACGAGACTTTTCCACCATTGTGGCGCCTATTACTGCTTTCACCAAGAAGGGTGCTAACCCGTCCAAGTGGTCTGAAGAAGCCATGCAAGCTTTTCATCTTTTAAAACAGAGGTTCATCTCTGCGCCTGTCCTGAAACAGCCTGACATCGACTCTCCTTTCATCCTAGAGGTGGATGCCTCCTCCGTTGGAGTAGGAGCGGTGTTATCTCAGAGGGCTAAAGATGGCCATTTACATCCTTGCAGTTTCTTCTCCCGGAAGTTCTCCCCAGCTGAGCGCAACTATGCCATTGGCGACCAGGAGTTGCTAGCCATCAAGCTCGCTCTAGAAGAGTGGAGGTATCTGTTGGAGGGAGCTTCTCATTTAATCACCATACTTACAGACCACAAGAACCTTTTATACCTGAAGGGCGCACAATGTCTCAACCCTCGTCAGGCCAGATGGGCACTTTTCTTTTCCAGGTTCGACTTTAAACTCCAGTTCTGTCCGGGCTCTCAGAATCGCAAGGCCGATGCCCTTTCCCGCTCATGGGAGCAAGAAAATGAGTCAGAGTCTTCAGACAAGCATCCTATTATAAATCCGTTGGCATTCTCCACGGTAGGGATGGACTCTACGCCCCCATCAGGGAAAAGTTTTGTGAAGCCGATGCTAAGGAAGAAGCTCATGCATTGGGCCCATGCTTCCCGTTTTGCCGGACATACAGGTATCCAAAAAACCCTGGAGTTTATCTCTAGGTCCTATTGGTGGCCAACTCTGAAAAAGGACGTCTTGGAGTTTATTGCATCTTGCCCAAAGTGTGCCCAACATAAAGTATCCCGCCAGTCGCCTGCGGGGCAACTGGTTCCACTATCCGTTCCCCGTCGACCATGGACCCACTTATCGATGGATTTCATTACAGACTTACCCATGTGCAACAAGTTCAATACCATCTGGGTGGTAGTTGACCGGTTCACCAAGATGGCACACTTCATTCCTCTCACCGGTCTTCCATCAGCTTCCAAGTTGGCTCAAGTATTCATACAAGAGATCTTCCGACTCCACGGTCTTCCTGAAGAAATTATCTCAGATCGAGGAGTTCAATTCACAGCCAAATTCTGGCGAAGTTTATGTCAAGTCCTCCAAGTCAAGCTAAAGTTTTCCACGGCTTACCATCCTCAGACCAATGGTCAAACCGAGAGGGTGAATCAGGACTTGGAGGCCTTCCTCCGCATCTATGTGTCCTCCTCTCAAGATGACTGGGTTCAATTACTTCCCTGGGCCGAGTTCTGTCATAACAACCAGTATCATTCTTCATCTGCTTCAACACCATTCTTCACTAACTTTGGATTCCACCCTAAAGTTCCTGAGTTCCAACCGCTTCCAGCAACTTCTGTTCCCGCAGTGGATATCACCTTGCATCAGTTTGCCAATATCTGGAAGAGCGTACGATCAGCTCTGCTCAAGGCATCGTTCAGGTACAAGAAGTTTGCGGATAAGAAGCGTCGAGCAGTGCCTGCTCTCAAGGTGGGTGATCGGGTATGGTTATCCACGAAGAATTTGAGGTTAAGAGTTCCCAGTATGAAGTTTGCACCTCGCTATATCGGTCCTTTCAAGATTGAACAAGTCATCAATCCTGTTGCTTACAGACTCCAGTTGCCTCCCTTCTTAAAAATACCCAGGACATTCCATGTTTCCCTGTTGAAACCGCTGATCTTGAATCGGTTTCATTCCTCACTTCCTCCAACTCCGAAAGTCCAAACTCAACGAGGCGTTGAGTATGAAGTGGCCAAGATCCTGGACTCACGTCACCGTTACGGTCAACTACAATATCTTATTGACTGGAAGGGTTATGGTCCTGAGGAACGTTCATGGACCAATGCTTCTGATGTCCATGCTCCTGCCTTGGTCCGGAGATTCCATTCCAAGTTTCCTCAAAAGCCAAAGAAGTGTCCTGGGGCCACTCCTAAAGGGGGGGGTGCTGTCACGATCCGGGTATCTGGACGCCATTTCTTACCCATCAGATGCCTCCTAAGGCTGGCTCAGCGCTCCAGGACCGGATCCCATCTGTTATCCTAATGTTCACATTCCTGCATCCTCTCCTGTCTCTCTGAGACGCTGTCACAGTAACGCCTTATTACATCTGGCATGGCGTCTCCCGCGGCCTCCGCCGCCGTCCCTGAGCTTCTGCATGCAGAGTGTCAGAGTGGCGATTACGTCAGCCGCGGCCTCCGCTGTGTCCGCGTGGTTGGATGTGCACTTGTCAGCCTGGCGTCTCCTGTCTCCAGTGGCCGGCGCCGCCATTACTGTTTTTATTACCACATGGATTACAAACCAAACTTCCCTCCAAGTGTCTGCATGGGCGCAGCCATCTTGGATTCTGTCAGCTGATCATTTCCTCCAATCTGTTGTCAGTATTGTTAATCTGCATAATTGCCTAGCCAATCCCTTCCTTGCTGCAGGTATAAATACACTGTGCCTGAGCAAGGAGGGCGTCAGTGCTTTGGTTGTCAAACCTAGTTCCTGTTTGTCTCTCTCCTGTGATTGTCTTCCAGGTTCCAGCTCCTGTCTCAAGACTTCCACCATAGAGACCCGCACCAGCATTCCACCTGCGGTGTAGCCTGACTCTCCAATCCATTGTGGATTCATCTGTTTCCAGCTACAACATTACCTGCTTCCAGCTCAGCTTCCAGCAGAGTACAGCTTCCCTTAAAGGGCCGGTGTCCTTTCTACACTTTACCACTCTCCACCGGTATTATTATTTCTCCGCTCTCAAGTTCTACATTTCAGTTCATATTTCATCGCTCCCAAGTTCATTTATTATTTAACTGGTTCCAGCCAGTATCCACTCCGTGCTAACAACAGTCTGGTTCCAGCCAGTATCCACAGCAGCTGTTTTACCTTCAGCAACCCAGCTTTTCCTGGAACACCAGCTGGCACAATCCTGGGTTATCTCCATTGCTACAGTCGGGCCTGGTAAGGACTTTCCATCTAGAAGATCATAAGAACTATCTCACACTACCAGTGCCCTGTGGCTCCTGCCATCCTGTAGTACCCAGGAACTGTATTTATTATTTGCTGACTTTTACGTTTTCTTTTACTGCTGCTGTGTTGCGGAGTTGTCATAATAAACATCATTGACTTTTATCTAAGTTGTCGTGGTCACGCCTTCGGGCAGTTATTATTCATGTTACTTACATGTCCAGGGGTCTGATACAACCTCCCAGGTTCCGGTACATCTCAGCCCCTACAACTGAGGCTGCCTCCCGTCAGCTCAGGCCCTCAGTTGTGACATTCTGACAAACGCCAAGCATTGATTGGGCAAGAATGGGCGGCCATCAGTCAGTATGTAGCCCAGAAGTTGATTGACAGCGTGCCAGGGTGAATTGCAGAGGTCTTGAAAAAGAAGGGACAACACTACAAATATTGACTCTGCATAAACTTAATGTAATTGTCAATAAAAGCCATTAACACTTATGGGGGGGAATTCAAATGTTTGAAAAGTCGGTTGGGTGTCTGTTTTTTTCCTGTTTATTAGATAGGAAAAAACAGACACCCAACTGACTTTTCAAACAATTGAATTCCACCCATGAAATGCTTGTAATTTCACTTCAGTAACATCTGACAAAAAGGTCTAAAAACACAGAAGCAATAAACTTTGTGAAAACTAATACTTAAATCATTCTCAAAACTTTTGCCCATGGTTTTACTGTATATACTGTACATCTTTGTCTGCCTTAGTTGCAATTACACAAATACTCCTCTACTGTACCCAGGCTGCATTTGATCTCTCCTTCCTTCCTTGTTCTTTCTCTTCAAGCGTTAATAGGCGCAAATGTCAGGTGCAAAAAAAAACAAAACAAGTGAGCTCGAGCCTGGTTGTGTTTTCTTTGAAATAGATAGTCTTGTATGGGGGAGATTCAATAAGTGGGGTTTGCTGCATGGGGAAAAGCTGTGTTTCACACCCGGAACTATTCAAATATTTAGCCTTTTCACCACACAGTAAAACCTCTGATTACATATAAAATGCGCAATCTAATGGGTTTATCCACGCATTAAATGCAGAGGGGTGCTTTTAATGCAGATTTTTCCTCACAGCACCTGAGGCTGCAAGGAAAAATCCTGTCTCTGGGGATAAGCATACAGGGTTCCCGCAGCTAATTGAATCCCCCATATCTATCAATTTTTCTTTTTTTGCTTTAATTAGTTTGAATATGCAATAGGTGTCTTTCAAGTGGACAGGAATCCTTAGTTCTTGAATTTGATGAGATAAACTTTATTCTTTAGATGAAGAGCCACTTGGAAATTGCAAAACTGCAGCCCTAGGCCCTCATCCAGTATAGATCGCAGGAGCGCTCTACAGTGCAGTTTCCCGATAATCGGGAAACTGTGCATGCGCAGGACCCATTCTACGCATGTGCAGCACGGGTCCTGCGAGCAGCTTTGCAAATGTGATCAATACTGAATGAGGGCCATAGGGGGTCATGCAGACCTCACCACTGTTGCGGCACGCAGCGCAGTTTGCCAGTGGCTGCAAACTGCACATCCCTTATGGATGCCTTTGCAATTGGATTGACAGCGACAGGCATTTTTGGGGTGGCGATGGAGGGGCGGGGTGAACGGGGGGGCGAGCCAGGACCGTTTTCAGGGTACTGTGTGATGTCACACGCAGCCGCACCGATAAAAAAAATTACTGCTGACCGCCTGACAGTGCTGCCAGGGGTCAAGCTTAGATCCGATGTAGATGCATCGGGAAGTGTTATTACACATGCTCGGTTGCGTTGCCCTGTGCTAGGTGGCCCCCAGCATGTGCAGAGATGAACGCAGCTTTGGCTGCGAATGCAGCCATCTGTGTTCATCTCTGAATAACCCCCATAGTTCACAAATGCTATTTTCAGACACCATGCACTTATTTTTGTGCTGTTGCTCCTCTTTATATGTGTAAGCATGATAACAGTGAGTATTTATTATCTACCTGCATCTAATGAGAAGAGCTGGGAGAACCTGGGATTTCATTGTTAGCTAAAGTCACAAGGCCAAATGTAATATCTTTCAATTTGGCAAGAGTGCAGATCTTTCTGTGATTCAGCTGCTGCCTTTAAATATTCCATTTTTTTGTGTGGGCAAAACCAGGTTGGCTTTGCTGTTAACCCCCCCCCCTCCCACACACACACACACACACCCTCCCCCCCAAAACCCGCTGGTTTATATCATGTTTAATCTAGGTCTCGGTAGTGCACATATATGGGGGTATTCCGAGGTGCACGCTAATTTAGCAAAGTCGCAAACGTCCATCTGCACATGTGCAGCGATCACATAGCGCATGCTTGTACTTTCACTATGCAATCGTATCCCAGAAGGATGCGATTGAATAGTGATTGACAGGCGACAGCCGGTCGGGGGTGGCGATGGGGGGAAGTGGCGCAGGAAACGCAGGCGTGTGAAAAATCAGGACATTTGGGAGGTATGCTTTAAACATGAAAGATCTCACCATGCTTGTTTACTTATTTTTATAACGCGTCAACATGTTTTCACAATACACGTATTTTGCCCTGGTGAATCGGCTGCATTTTTCACTTATGGCTCCCTGGGCAAATGGAGCTGGAGTTAGAGGCAGGCCTGTCAATTGATCCGAACAACATTCAGAGAACTCAGCTGATGAAAGCAGAGACTTAAGGTGTGTACACACGGTGAGATATTCTTTTATGATTTTGACTATATAGTCAAAATTGTAAGGATAGTTAGTGCAGATCACAAGGTGAAAGTCACCTTGCAATCCCGATACGATGCCGTAGAAAAGATAGTCAAAATTGACACTTAGCCAAAATTGGACAAAGCCAGTATCTGAAGCACACTCATTACATGCTTGCGATACCGACCTAGTCCTTATTGCACAGTGAGAATCGGGGTTAGCCCAAATCTCACCGTGTGTATGCACCTTAAAGGTGGGTACACACTGGTAGATATATCTGTGTGTTGAGCATACACACTGCCCGATCCGTCGGGGACTGACGTCATGAACTGGACAGTCGTGTACACACGGCCGCCCAGTTCAGCTTTCAATCACCGCTGGCTGCCGCAGCATGTGTACGGGCATCCATCTGTACACACACAGCGATGCGCCAATATATCGGTAGATATATTGGCCGTCGGCTGTGCTGCGGGGACGACGCGATACGTCTGTGAACGACGGAGTTCACAGACGTATCGCCCGTACACACTGGCCGACGGACCCGCGATATATCGGCCGTTCAAGAGAACGGCCGATATATCGGCCAGTGTGTACCCACCTTATCAGCTACAGTCACTGAAGAGGAGAGACAGCAGGGGCGAACTCTTCCTTCTTGCTGCTGCTGCTGTTCCCTCAGTGTCAGGTGACTGCTGCAGTCACATGACACTCTGTCACACTGCATGGGGTTCCTGAACTCCCTGTGCATCCATGGCGATGGAGAATCTTGTAAATGGGGCACGTTAGTGGGCACAGGAAAGGGACATTTTAGGGAAAAGCTTGGAGGCAGAGTGCATGTAAGGGAATATATGCCAGGCAGAGGGGCATGTCAGAAGAGGGGCTGGTGGGCAGAGGGGCATATGAGGAAAAAATACTGGGGGTAGAGGGGCATGTCTGATAAATTCTGGTGGGTAATAGTGACATTTCAGGGGAAAGTCTAGTGGGCAGATGGTGGCATGTGAGAGAAATTGTAGTGGGCAGGGCGATATGTCATCCGTTCCAGCAAACGGACGCTATATTGCTAGTAGGTCGGCAGGTGTGTTCACACACATATTGCATCGGCCCTGCAGCACAGCCGATATTTGAAATATCTGCATACGTATTGCCGCATCTGGTTGTGTGTATGCGTGATGATGTGAGGACCGATGTATTGAGCGGCCGATCAGTAAATCCTTACCTGCATTGGCACCTGGGTCACTGGGTTGCTGTTGCAGCTGAAGGGAAGAACTAGCAGGTAGAGGGGAGTGTGAGGAAAGCTGTCTTTCAGAGGGTCATGTAACAGGGATATCTGACTGGCAGAGGGGCATGTGACAGGAATAGCGATGGGAAAATCTGCCTGGCAGAGTGGCATGTGAGAGAAAAATGCCTGGCAGAGGGGCATTTCAGGGGAATATCTGACTGGCAGAGTGGCATGTGACAGGAATATCGTGAGGAAAATTTGCCTGGCAGAGGAGCATGTGAGGGGAAAATCTACCTGGCAGAGGAGCATGTGAGAAGAATATCTGCCTGGCAGAGGGGCATGTGAGGGGGAAATCTGCCTGGCAGCGGTGCATTTGAGGGGAATATCTGCCTGGAAGAGGGGCATGTGAGAGTAAAAGCTCCGTTGCAGAGGGGCATGTGAAGGGAAAATCTCCCTTGCAGAGGGGCATATGAGGAGAAAATCCACCTGGCAGAGGGTCATGTAAGGGGGATATCTGCCTGGCAGAGGGACATGTGAGGGGAAAGTCTGACTGGCAGAGTGGCATGTGAGGGATTATCAGTGCGTATTAAGGTTTGTGGGGCCCCAGGGCAAGTAACTTGTAGGGGCCCCACCAATAAATTAATTAAAATATTAGTAATACGATAATGAGTATTTTGGAGAAATCTAGTGGGCAAATAATGGCATGTGAGAGGGGGTAGCATGTACAGTTGTGTCCTCATACACCTTTCCCTTATTGGTTAGTTTGGCACAAAATGCTTAGCATGGCTTAGACCATCCACCACGAATAGAGACTGGATGGATTGCCAACATTTTTTGTCCTGTAAAAGGATTTGTTTAAAGTAGCAGGTTAAAGTAGTGTATTTTAAGAAAAATCACAAGACGTGGCTATGTCTCAGATTAGGGACACATCTGTATGGGAAAGCTGACAGACAGAGGGGCATGTGAGGAAAGCTGTTAGGAGGGCATCTGAGGGAAAAGCAGATGGCCAGAGAGACATACAGTAGGAGGGAAAAGCTGGTTAGCAACAGGGGGCATGTGAGGGAAATGCTGATAGGCAGGGGAGCATGTTAGGAAAGCTGGTGTGTATGGGGGCATGTGAGAAAAAAGTTGGCTGGCAGGGAGGTGCGTGAAAGTACGCTGGTGGGCAGGGGCATATGAAGGTAAAGCTGGTGGGCAGAGGGCATGTGAGGAAATAGCTGGAATAGCTTTCATTTTATTTTCTTATTTAAAATGCACACTTTACGTAATGTCAAAAATAAATCAGGCTAAAAGAAATCATTGTAAAAGTGTTCCTGGATTATGGTGACGATTTTTTGTTATGTTTTGTTTTTTTTGCTTTGTTCTGAACTCTTATTACGTATTCTCCTGGATAGCGGTGGAACAGGGACTAAGTTCTGCATCATGCATTAATACTTCTAGACTGCAGCCTTACCAACCAGCCAGGAGAGGGTAAGGCATTATTTTAGTTGCCAAAATGAATTTAAGTGTGCGAAAGATTGGGTTCAAGCAGCGTCTCCTCTCCGGGTTTCTCCCGTAAAGGAGACGTCAAAGTTATGGAACTAAAAGGCTCAAATGTGTCTGTAGATAGAGGTGACCTGCAGGTATTCAAACCCTGCTGCAAGATGCGAGCTAATGATGATGCCTGCAGGCCATGTCTGATTCACCAAACGCATCTAAGACACACCCAATTAAGCAAATATAGAGTAAGTGATGCTGCAATATAATAGCTGGATTATAGGCCCTACACATTAGGCGATATAACTGAACGATATGAACGTTCTCGGTCATTAATGAACGAGATATCATTCATATCTTTCAGTGTGTAGGCACCAAAGATGAACGATGCGCGGCCCCGCGCTCGTTCATCGTTTGTGCCGGGTCGCTTATACATGCAGGCCAATATGGACAATCTCGTCCATATTAGCATGCATTGCTATGGGGCCGGGTGACAGGGGGAGTAAAGAAACTTCACTCTCCCTGTCACTCCTTCCCCGCCGCCGGGACGCCCATTGGCTGTATCGGCCGTCAGGCACCTCGGCCGCATAACGCCTATTAATGTGTAGGACCCATTACAGTGTACTGAGCAATGTTTTTAAAGCATGTTTCCTACTCTGTAAAGTGATATACTGCTGATATGTTTATAGTGTGGACTTTTAATACATTTAAAATTTATATTTGCATCTTATTCCATTTTGACTTGGGTATTAGTTACACTTTCTGGCCATTAACTGTTCCAACTGTCGGAATCCCGATGCCATAATCTCAACTGCCGTAATCCCGAATTTAGGTATGTCGGGGAGGGTTAAGGCCCGTACACACTGGTCGATATATCGGCCGTTCTCTTGAACGGCCGATATATCGCGGGACCGTCGGCCAGTGTGTACGGCCGATACGTCTGTGAACTCCGTCGTTCCCAGACGTATCGCGTCGGCCGCGCAGCACAGCCGACAGCCAATATATCTACCGATATATTGGCGCGTCGCTGTGTGTGTACGGGGCGGTCGGCCGACCGCCCGTACACATGCTGCGGCGACCGGCGGTGATTGACAGCTGAACTGGGCGGACGTGTGTACACGCCCGCCCAGTTCATGACGTCAGTCCCCGACGGATCGGGCAGTGTGTATGCACAGCACACTGCCCGATCCGTCCATAGATATATCTGCAGATCAGTTGATCTGCAGATATATCTACTAGTGTGTACCCACCTTTAGGACTAGGCTTGGTTGGGGGGAGGGGGGGGGGGGGTGAAGGTTAGGGTTAGGCACTAGAGGAGGGTTAGGCTGCAGGGAGGTGTGTGTGTTAAGGTTAGGCTGTGGTAGGGGAGGCTTAGGGGAGGCTTAGGTTGCTAAGGGAGGGTTAGGCTGCATACAGAGAGGAGTAGGGTAGGGGTAGGGTTAGTTTAGTTTCTCAAGCCTTTTGGGACTATGGCAGTCGGGCTGCCGCTGTTGGTATTCTGACTGCCTGTGTCCTGTATCCAACCCTACTGTAATGTTTATGAATTGTGTACTGTGTTTGTGACCATTGTTTGTACTCACAGTGAAGGCACACCTTCTATAGTATTCCTGGTGCATCTGCTCCTGTTACTAGCATGGGGAGGTTGGCGCATTTGCTACATACAGTATGCAAGGTCGGTCGCATCTACACTGAGGATTTTGTCTTAAATGCTTATTTATTTTCCTTAAACCGAAACTGCATTCTGTCAGGTTCAAAATCTCTTTCAGATGATTTGGGAAGAGAATATGTCACTTTCATTGTCTATAAATGCCTGATTTTTAACTTGACAGTCTACATTTTCTGCTTAAGTGAAAAATAGACATTTAATGTCACAATCCTCAGTGTAGTCGCATCTCGGCACTGGCAGCAAAATGTGAATTTTCCCCAAGCGCAATTTATATTTTCACTTAGAAGCAAATTGCGTCCAGCTCTGGATAAGGTCTGAAAAGGACGTTAATAAGCACACAAATAAAATTAAAATACAATTATTAAAAACCTGACTTATGGCCCCCATACAATAAAGATATATTGGAGCAATATCCCTATCCTCCGACGGCCAGGTCGGAAAATCGGGACTATTAAGCATGTTTAAAAATCCAGATTGCCCAATCTAAAAAACGGCATGTTTAACATGATTAATTTCCCAGATTCCCTGACGGATCGCTGATCAGCACTGGCCCCCGATCGGTGGATCCGGTCAGCGGAATGGAGTTGCCGGTGGGTCAGGGAATCATGGCCGCTGATGAATGGGGGATATTATTTAATACATGGGATCCAATTAGAAGCATTTTAAGAAAGTAATGGAAACTTTGTGATTAATGCTGAGTATACACGGTCAGATAAAATGCTTGTCAGACTGGCATATATTTTATTTGACGGTCTAACACCCAGTAGATATCGTGGCCATACACTGAGATATCCCACTAAAATTCAGCAGTGTATGCAAGTATGTTTGTAATTGGACAAGACGTCATGTTTATGTGCCACACATTGCTTGATATATAATAGGCAACTCCCCCATGTCTACCCCAAAAATGACCACAGTGTGTAAGACTCACCCATTTTTGCCAGGCCACATCCCTTTCCATCACCAGGAAAGCAGGACAGATACATCACCAAAATGGTAGAAACGTAGGGCCTGATTCACTACCATTTGCAAATGTGAGATTGCACGCAGTGAGTGATTATTGGCAGATTGCGCATATGCTGCGACAGGAAGTGACTATTTGTGGGTGGTAACATGGCGTTTGTGGGGAGTGGTTTGGAGAACGCAGGCGTGTCATGGACGTTTTTGGGGCATGCATCTGACATCATCTGCGAACACTGCGTTCAAAAACATGGCGCCCGGTGCGACTGTATTCTCATTGATTTGAGTATGCTGGGATCAGCCGCAAATGTTGATGTTGTCTCTTTATTTTCGTATGCATTGTGATTCTGCTAATGCATATGCAGATTTGTGATTGTATCGGTGGGCGTCTTTTATCCTTAAACTTCACACGTCAGATGCATACGCACGCCACTCAAGCACACTTATCTTAGTAAATAAAGACACAACAACCGTAATTGGCGTGAAAGGGGTCAGCTTTTTATTTTGACTGAGAGGGAGGCCTATTAATACTAAAACTAAAATGCAGACTTCCCTCTCTAACTAAGGTGGCGGGGAGAAGAACGGTTAAGCATGATAAACAACTTAATAAGGGTAATCCAAAATGATATGACGAAATAGAGCAATAAACATGTGTGTGTGAGGGGGCCTTCTGCCCCAGATGTTCCGGGATCGGCCTCCTGCCTCCATCCCGAACAATAAAAAACATAAGTGTGAGGGGGCCTTCTGCCCCAGATGTTCCGGGATCGGCCTCCTGCCTCCATCCCAGACATCGTAAATCCAAAATCCAAGGCCAGGGGTCGACCTTCTGCCACTACCCCTGTCCACCAACAGTTGTAGGGACGGAGGTACGCTCCGCCCTTACGGGTTAAAAAATAGGGCCACCGGCCCCGATATCCACACATGTTTATGATCTATCATATGGGCCCACCAGGTACGGTGGTGCCCATAAATTAATAATGGGACTGTAAAATAACCTAAAAGTTCACCCGAACTTACTAACAATAAACTCCTTAAGTTGAACTAAAATAACCGTTCAGAAACCGGCCACCAAAAGCCGACACAAGTAACCCCATTGGAGCTACAAAAACCAACTTCCCAGGGCGGGAGGGTGGGTCACGAAAAAACTTGAAAGAGGCAGGATTTTTTAGGTCTGAAGAGTATATGTATGTCAGACCGGCCCCTATACAGAATCCAGCCAATCACAATCCAGGCAGTTCTCCCTTGCGTTCCTCCCACAAAAACTGTAACCCCTTCCGTGCCAGAGTGATGCATTAAGAGGCGCGCTGCATGCCCAGCGGTGAGTTTATGTTGTCTCGGCCACATTCATGACCTACGCAATCTTAAACTTCACACGTCAGATGCATACGCACGCCACTCAAGCACACTTATCTTAGTAAATAAAGACACAACAACCGTAATTGGCGTGAAAGGGGTCAGCTTTTTATTTTGACTGAGAGGGAGGCCTATTAATACTAAAACTAAAATGCAGACTTCCCTCTCTAACTAAGGTGGCGGGGAGAAGAATGGTTAAGCATGATAAACAACTTAATAAGGGTAATCCAAAATGATATGACGAAATAGAGCAATAAACATGTGTGTGTGAGGGGGCCTTCTGCCCCAGATGTTCCGGGATCGGCCTCCTGCCTCCATCCCGAACAATAAAAAACATAAGTGTGAGGGGGCCTTCTGCCCCAGATGTTCCGGGATCGGCCTCCTGCCTCCATCCCAGACATCGTAAATCCAAAATCCAAGGCCAGGGGTCGACCTTCTGCCACTACCCCTGTCCACCAACAGTTGTAGGGACGGAGGTACGCTCCGCCCTTACGGGTTAAAAAATAGGGCCACCGGCCCCGATATCCACACATGTTTATGATCTATCATATGGGCCCACCAGGTACGGTGGTGCCCATAAATTAATAATGGGACTGTAAAATAACCTAAAAGTTCACCCGAACTTACTAACAATAAACTCCTTAAGTTGAACTAAAATAACCGTTCAGAAACCGGCCAACTGCCAGGTTACCAACCTGCCACCGCCACCTGAACTAAAAACTCAACTCAACTAAACAAAACGGAATACAAAGAAAAATCACTCAACTCAAACTAAAGAAAACAGAATACGAAACTAAAAAAGACCTCAAGACCCGGCGCACCAGAGGAATTGCCACCTCCGGCCGACAAGCCATATAAGCTCGGATCCAGCCGCCTGCCTGCAAAAGAAGGGTGTGAGGCCCACCACTGAGGTTAAGAAATTAAAAATAAGGAGAAATTGGGTAACCTAACCTGCATCCCTAACCGGATGGGGGGGGGGGGGGAGGCGGGTCGCTCAATTTGACTTGAGGCAAAAACGCAAAACTTCGTCAGCCGGCAAAAGCCGTAATTAAAACCAACGATAAAACAAAAATTCCTCAAGGCCCCCGCAATCGCAAAGTGCAACTGCGACGAGCGGCTAATCCTCAAAAGGGGCGCACTGGGAGGAAAAGGCCTGATATAGCGTGTGACTGCACCAGACCTCCACCTACCCAGTGCCTGGACATCGACTTCGGACCAACCCGCCGCAGCGGCTGCTGAAGCAGCGCTGATGCGGAAAGAGTGAGCCCCATAGCCGGCCAGAGATAGACCCAGGTATAAAATACAACGTCCCAAAACCAACAGGAATTGATACCTAGTCAACGGGGAACCGCCACAATGGACGAGCCACCCGGGAGGGCGCTGGAGGCCGTACAGACGAATAAGACCGGGCCGCGGGAAATGGACAAATGCCCCGAACACGAGCCCGACCCCACTCGAACCCACAGCCCCCTGCCCACTAAGTCGGTCTTGGAGCGCTGCATCCCACACCACAAACCGTCGGGGCGTACGACGACGTGGGCCGCCAGCATGGGCGAGGCAGAAGTCCGCGAAAACGGACACCCACTCACCCACCCTGAAAGGCCATAGTAAAGGCCGCCATGAAGAGGTGAACCTCGTATCCCCGCATCGTATCCCCGTTTCGTGAGCGCGGAATCCTACACCGCAAACCGTCGAGGCGTATGTTGACGGCTGTTATTGACGGAAAGGAAGGCCTATTAAAGAAAAACTCACTAACGGAGGGACGGTTAAAATATTGATCACATATAGCAGAAAGCCTACAGCACATGAAAATAAAATATCTCAAAATTTGAAGTGAAATGATATCCTAAATGTTGTAGGGCCTGCTGCCCCGATGTTCTGGGATTGGCCTTCTGCCACCATCCCTGAAGGCCGGCTGCCCAGGTGTTCAGGGATCGGCCTGCTGCCACCATCCCTGACATCCAAATCCAATGCAACTATGGGCCATCTGCCTCGTGAGGGGTCTTACTAAGGCCCTGCTCCAGAAGGTAGCGACTCCACCGCTCCCAAGCGGCCAAACAAGCCGCGAAATTTGCAGGAGCCAAAGACCTGTGGCTAAGTCCTCCAATCCGCAGAAGTCCCTTTGGATTAGAGCTGCAGGAGCCAACTGCCTAAACCGCTGTCAGTCGACGCGAGAAAAATATCATCAATGTCGTTGCACTCGGCCGGGACATGCGCGGCTCGCAACGGAATGTTGTTCACCCAGCATAGCAAGACTATCTGTGCGAAGACCAGCAGTACCGGCAAGGATGTGGACTCCTGCCTAATGATGGCAAAAGCCACGGCCAAACTGGTCGCACCAGAAAACCCCCTGTGTGTTACCAGGGCATAGCGGCAGAGCTCCGATGCGCACCAGTACGGGAAAAATATACAGCGCCCAGTACGGGAAAAATATACAAAGATAGCAAGTGTGTCAGGAAGCGCTCGCTAATCGCAAGCACCAGATGTGTCCTTGAAAAGCTCCAGGGAGGCGCCAGACACGACCGCCTCCCACCCAACACAGACGCCGCTGAAACGAACCAGAAATTCATCCCTGGTACGTAATTCGCTGAATTTCGAGGGACAATCTGAGAAAAGGGATGCGGGCGTCGAATCCCAACTGTCGCCCGCTCCAATCCTGCAAGCAAAATTAAACAGGCCCAATAGGGATTGAGCCCGCATGAAAATAAGCTTGGCCGCAGCAAGTGCGTAAAGGATGTCATCGTGAAGACGTAACACCGTGTCCACTGGGAGCCTACAGAGCCCGGCGACAGAATAAATCTGAATTCCGAGATAGTCTACGGATGCAGAGGGCCATAAAAGCCGCTCAGGCGCCACCGGAACACCGAAGTGTGCGAAGAGGGCGAGTGCCCTCCGCAAGAAGCTAGTGCAGCGATCCGAGTCCTGTGGCACGATAAAAAGGAAATCATCCCAGCCGTGCGAAATTCGCTGTTGCTTGTCCTATGCTCCCCCCACCAAGGGAGGAAGGAACTGAATCCCTCGAAGTAAGAGAGAGAACAACCCATAGGGAGGCACCGATCTAAGTTATAGCCATCGTCAAATATAACAAACCCATAAACCGAAAGGCGGAAGGGTGCAGAGGGAGAAGACGAAATGCTGACTGGATGTCCAAGTTACACATCACGACCCCCCGTACCAAAGGACCTAATGGTGGCTATGGCCAAATCAAAGGACAGGTAAATGACCCTACACCGATCATCGGGGTACTGATGACCCCAGGGGACAGGAAGATTTTGTAAGAGCCTAAATGTGCCCGCGGACTTCTGGGGCACTATCCCGATGGGGAACAAGATCAAACCCGGTAAGGGAGGGGTCCGTAAAAGGGGGGGGGGGTTATCATCCAGCCCACAGACAGCTCACCCGGAAGGTTCAGCGGAGCATGTCCCGGAAACTCCCTAGCTGAACGCAGGTTCATACCAGCCCCGGGACCCACTAGCCCAGAAATCGGTAATGGGGAACCGGAGGTGAAACCCGAGACCAAAAATTGGGCGGCCAACCGCCGCGGGTACCCTCGCAGCCAGGGTATGAGCGCCAGTAATCTGAATTGGGGTGGGGGCCAAGGCCAGCGCCTGGGGCCGCGGGAACCCGACTCTGCCAGGCCTGCGGGCCCGAATTACCCATAGTCCCAGGACTGGTGCAGTCCTTGATTCCATGGGCTCCGCCACATCCAATGCAGGAGTGACAAAAACGACATCGACCACCCAACTCACAGTGGGCATTACGGAAATAGAACCATTCACCATGCCCCGTGCGCGATGGACACGCTCAAAGAACGGCAGAACGAGAGCCAGGCCGATTTGGCCCTCATCTCGACATCCCGCAGTCCTCGGTGCCTCGGAACCCTGTGTGAGTTCCAAGCCTAATTCGATATCTTTTTGTAGATCTCCCAGCCATGCTGTTTGCGCCAGAAGCCCTTACCGTAACGTCGCTAAGCCGGCCCCTTATACTCATGGTACAGTACGTGTATAAGGAATTGGTAGCGCACTAGGGTACTGTGCTTGTCCGGATGCGTCTCTAAAGAACACGCCATGAAGATTAACATGCACCTAACTCAAGTAGGGAGGGGATCGCAAAGCGTCTTTGCTTCCCAGTCCTTTTTTCTAGGCGAAAGCAAAGCTTTTGGAGCATCGCCAGGAAGGGCGAAGATATGGACGTATTGATCCTACGGATCCTGCCCCAGACCTGGGGCCTCAAACCGCGTTGCACCGCCGTGTTAGCACAGTGACCGGTGTCCGACTCAACCGACACTTGCGAGGTGGAAGAGGATGAACACCGACGCACATGCCGTTTTACCCTGTGTAAAACCGCCGTCGGAGGAGGACACCCCCCCCGAGGACGTGGAGCCAAGGGATGAGTCTGTGCCCCCGATGCCTACGTCTGTGTCTACGGCGCTTGGCAGAAAACCTTACACATACTGTCACCCACGCTAGAGGAGCGGGCTGAGGACTAGATCCCAACCCGCTATGGGGGGGGGGGGGGGGGGGGGTAACCGCACTACCCCGGGACCAGTCAGGGTGCAATGAAGACTCACCTGCACGAGAAGCAACTCCGTCCATCCCTGCACCCACCGGATGACTTGCTGAGGCACCGTCCGACTCCATTCCAGTCCCGACGTCCAAGACTGGGGAAACAAAAGAGACATTGTTCCTGGGACCCCCATCGGTCCCGCAGCTGCCGCGAGCGTTCAGCCAGAGGACAGGAGCTTCGGAAGTGTCTGCACAATGCTATCAGCCAAAGAAACGATGGCCGGCCCTTGACCCCCGGGTACGGAGGATGCAAGGGGGGGGCACCGCCGACACGACTGCGGCCCGAATGGCGGACAAGACGGTGACGTCCACCAAAGGAGCGGACACCGTCGCTCTAAGCTCAGACACGGCACGCGTGTCCCGCGCCCCCACAGAAGGTTTACAAGCCACCCATAGGGAGCCAGGACCCGGACGAACCCTCGCTGTCGGGTATAACGTCTTCGCAGTCCTGCTGCAATGAGCTCTGCCCGACCGCCTGCGCTGCGACCCCTTCCTATCTCGATTATTGGACTCACGGTAAAATACCAGAGTGCCGTAACTGCTAGAAAGATGCAGCGCATAGTCCGACAGAGGGCCGGGCACCTTAGCCTAGGACCGGCCGGGACCGCACGGCCACGGCTGGTGGCGTCACAGTACGACGCGCGTGTATCCCCAGATGGAGGCGGAGCCACAGGTCCAACCACGGCAGGAGAGGGCTGGTGGCCTCTCCCACTGCGGGCGGACGCAGAGCGTTACTGCGCGACAGCCCCTGAAAATTCCACCGGCGGCACCGCCCCATCAGCCAACGGCAGAGCGGGCGCGTCGCGCCGCCCCCAACCCGTCCCTGAGCAGGGACATTATATAACCACCGGGCCCGGCAAGAGGAGGTCTCCCTGGGGGTTCCCAGGTGCGGGCCCGAGATATGGCAGTACGAGCGCGCTGGACGGACGCACCGCGTCCGGCAGCCGCGCGACTCCCGCCCATCCAGAGGAGAGGGGGCGTGGGTCATGGAGGCCGCCCCCACTGTGGTGGATCAGCTAAAATGCAGCGCGCTGGCCGGACAAACCGTGTCCGGCCGCTGCACGACCCCCCATACACCCAGTGGAGAGGAAGCTTAACTAATATGCCACGTGCTCGCGCTGCTCGGACGCACCGCGTCCGGCAGCCGCGCGCCCGCCCTTTGAAAGCTGGTTATTAGAAAAGGGAGGAGGGGGGGGGGGGGGCCCGCCGGGCAGCTGGGCAGGAGCGCCGATACACATCAGTGCAGGCTAGTGGAGAGGGAGAGACCAGCGCGCCCGCCAGCCGCCCGACGTCATAGCCTCACAGCGCGGGTGCAGGGACGGCACAACCCCGTCCCCTGCAGGCCGCCTAAGCCACCCCCAGACACCCGGCGCTCCGTCCCCGGCCGCAGCCAGCGGCGGGGACGGAGACGGAGAGAGCGGCCGTAAGAGTCCACGGGCGTGCGGCCGAGCCCGGCCGCGCACGCCACGGGTCTCCTGCACTGTCCCTGAGCCGGCCGGACACAACACAGCGCGGACGGGCCCCACGCTTTAGGTGCTGCCAACCCGCTCCGCTCGGCCGGACCCCGGAGAAGCCCAGCAGCCGAGCAGGCAGGACAGCGCTGCCCTGGACAGCACATAAGTAACACAACTAGTACAGGGAAAGAGAAAGGAGAAGGGGGGAAAGTAGGGGAGGAGGTGGTAGAACAGGAGTAGAGTTTAGTATAAGATACAGAGAGAGGTATAGATAAGGAGAGCAGAGGGAAAGATGAGAGGATGAAATAATTATTATGCAGCAATAAAACACTGTGATATCAGCAGTACTCAACAGTTCCACGAAAAAAACTTGAAAGAGGCAGGATTTTTTAGGTCTGAAGAGTATATGTATGTCAGACCGGCCCCTATACAGAATCCAGCCAATCACAATCCAGGCAGTTCTCCCTTGCGTTCCTCCCACAAAAACTGTAACCCCTTCCGTGCCAGAGTGATGCATTAAGAGGCGCGCTGCATGCCCAGCGGTGAGTTTATGTTGTCTCGGCCACATTCATGACCTACGCAATCTTTCTGGGCGGCTCTTCACTTTAGAGTTTTAGCAATAGCAGATTTGCAAAAATCGCTATCTCAACAGCAATCCATAGTGAATTAGGCCCATAGATGTATTTGTGCATAAAAAATGCTCTTCAAGTGCACAGTTTTTGCAGATTTGTATATGAGGCTTATTACGTTGAAAATATTATTTCTCTGACGTCCTAGTGGATGCTGGGACTCCGTAAGGACCATGGGGAATAGCGGCTCCGCAGGAGACAGGGCACAAGAATAAAAGCTTTAGGATCAGGTGGTGTGCACTGGCTCCTCCCCCTATGACCCTCCTCCAAGCCCCAGTTAGATTTTTGTGCCCGAACGAGAAGGGTGCAGGCTAGGTGGCTCTCCTGAGCTGCTTAGAATAAAAGTATATTTTAGGTTTTTTATTTTCAGTGAGTCCTGCTGGCAACAGGCTCACTGCATCGTGGGACTAAGGGGAGAAGAAACGGACTCACCTGCGTGCAGAGTGGATCGGGTTTCTTAGGCTACTGGACATTAGCTCCAGAGGGACGATCACAGGTTCAGCCTGGATGGGTCCCGGAGCCGCGCCGCCGGCCCCCTTACAGAGCCAGAAGAGCGAAGAGGTCCGGTGAAATCGGCGGCAGAAGACGATCCTGTCTTCAGACTAAGGTAGCGCACAGCACCGCAGCTGTGCGCCATTGCTCTCAGCACACTTCACACTCCGGTCACTGAGGGTGCAGGGCGCTGGGGGGGAGCGCCCTGAGACGCAATATAACATGATATACCTTAGATTGGCTAAAGAATACATCACATATAGCTCTGGGGCTATATGGATGTATTTTAACCCCTGCCATTTTTTACAGAAAAAGCGGGAGATAAGGACGTCGTGAAGGGGCGGAGCCTATCTCCTCAGCACACAAGCGCCATTTTCCCTCACAGCTCCGCTGGAAGGACGGCTCCCTGACTCTCCCCTGCAGACTTGCTACTGAATCAGGGTAAAAAAGAGAAGGGGGGGCACTATTGGCAGCTAAAAACTATATAAACAGCAGCTATAAGGGAATAACACTTATATAAGGTTATCCCTGTATATATATATATAGCGCTTGGTGTGTGCTGGCAGACTCTCCCTCTATCTCTCCAAAGGGCTTGTGGGGTCCTGTCCTCTATCAGAGCATTCCCGGTGTGTGTGCTGTGTGTCGGTACGTGTGTGTCGACATGTATGAGGAGGAAAATGATGTGGAGGCGGAGCAATTGCCTGGGTTAGTGATGTCACCCCCTAGGGAGTCGACACCTGACTGGATGATCATATTTAAAGAATTAAGTGATAATGTCAGCACTTTGCAAAGAACGGTTGATGACATGAGACAGCCGGCAAATCAATTAGTGCCTGTCCAGGCGTCTCAGACACCGTCAGGGGCCCTAAAACGCCCGTTACCTCAGTGGGTCGACACAGACCCAGACACAGATACTGAGTCTAGTGTCGACGGTGAGGAGACAAACGTAATGTCCAGTAGGGCCACACGTTACATGATCACGGCAATGAAGGAAGCATTGAACATTTCTGACACTACAAGTACCACAAAGAAGGGTATTATGTGGGGTGTGAAAAAACTACCAATAGTTTTCCCTGAGTCAGATGAGTTAAATGAGGTGTGTGATAAAGCGTGGGTTTCCCCCGACAAAAAACTGCTAATTTCTAAAAAATTATTGGCACTATATCCTTTCCCGTTAGAGGTTAGGACACGTTGGGAAACACCCCCTAGGGTAGATAAGGCGCTCACACGTTTATCTAAACAAGTAGCGTTACCGTCTCCTGATACGGCCACCCTCAAAGAACCAGCAGATAGAAGGCTGGAAAATATTCTTAAAAGTATATACACACATACTGGTGTTATACTGCGACCAGCAATCGCTTCAGCCTGGATGTGCAGTGCTGGCGTCGCGTGGTCGGATTCCCTGACTGAAAATATTGATACCCTGGATAGGGACAATATACTGTTAACTATAGAGCATTTGAAGGATGCATTACTATATATGCGTGATGCACAGAGGGATATTTGCACCCTGGCATCAAGAGTAAGTGCTATGTCCATTTCTGCCAGAAGAGCGTTATGGACGCGACAGTGGTCAGGCGATGCGGATTCCAAACGACATATGGAAGTATTGCCGTATAAAGGGGAGGAGTTATTTGGGGCTGGTCTATCGGACCTGGTGGCCACGGCAACGGCTGGAAAATCCACCTTTTTACCCCAGGTCACTTCACATCAGCAGAAAAAGACACCGTCTTTTCAAACTCAGTCCTTTCGTTCCCATAAGTACAAGCGAGCTAAAGGCCATTCTTTCCTGCCCCGGGGCAGAGGAAGGGGAAAAAGACTGCACCATGCAGCCGCTTCCCAGGAGCAGAAGCCCTCCCCTGCTTCTGCCAAGTCTTCAGCATGACGCTGGGGCTTTACAAGCAGACTCAGACATGGTGGGGGCCCGTCTCAAGAATTTCAACGCGCAGTGGGCTCACTCGCAAGTGGACCCCTGGATTCTACAGGTGGTATCGCAGGGGTACAAACTGGAATTCGAGGCGTTTCCCCCTCGCCGGTTCCTGAAGTCTGCTCTACCAAAGTCTCCCTCCGACAGGGAGGCAGTTTTGGAAGCCATTCACAAGCTGTATTCCCAGCAGGTGATAATCAAGGTAAAGGGGTATTATTCCACGCTGTTTGTGGTACCGAAGCCGGACGGCTCGGTGAGACCAATTTTAAATCTAAAATCCCTGAACACTTACATAAAGAGGTTCAAATTCAAGATGGAATCACTCAGAGCGGTGATAGCAAACCTGGAAGAAGGGGACTATATGGTGTCTCTGGACATCAAGGATGCTTATCTCCATGTCCCAATCTACCCGTCTCACCAAGGGTACCTCAGGTTTGTAGTACAAAACTGTCATTATCAGTTTCAGACGCTGCCGTTTGGGTTGTCCACGGCACCTCGGGTCTTTACCAAGGTAATGGCCGAAATGATGATTCTTCTTTGAAGAAAAGGCAGTTAGAAGTCGGAGTAGCACTATCTCAGGTAGTGTTACGTCAGCACGGGTGGATCCTAAATATTCCAAAATCGCAGCTGATTCCAACGACACGTCTACTGTTCCTAGAAATGATTCTGTACACAGTCCAGAAAAAGGTGTTTCTCCCGGAGGAGAAGGCCAGGGAGTTATCCGAGCTAGTCAGGAACCTCCTAAAACCAGGCCAGGTGTCAGTGCATCAGTGCACGAGGGTCCTGGGAAAAATGGTGGCTTCTTAAGATGCATCAGCGGATAACCCTGTCGACAAGGACAAGGGTGTCTCTTCTGTGGTGGCTGCAGAGTGCTCATCTACTAGAGGGACGCAGATTTGGCATTCAGGATTGGGTCCTGGTGACCACGGACGCCAGCCTGAGAGGCTGGGGGGCAGTCACACAGGGAAAAAATTTCCAGGGCTTGTGGTCAAGCATGGAAACATCTCTTCATATAAACATTCTGGAACTAAGGGCCATTTACAATGCCCTAAGTCAAGCGAAACCCCTGCTTCAGGGTCAGGCGGTATTGATCCAATCGGACAACATCACGTCAGTCGCCCACGTAAACAGACAGGGCGGCACGAGAAGCAGGAGGGCAATGGCAGAAGCTGCAAGGATTCTTCGCTGGGCGGAAAATCATGTGATAGCTCTGTCAGCAGTGTTCATTCCGGGAGTGGACAACTGGGAAGCAGACTTCCTCAGCAGACACGACCTTCACCCGGGAGAGTGGGGACTTCACCCAGAAGTCTTCCACCTGATTGTAAACCGTTGGGAAAAACCAAAGGTGGACATGATGGCGTCACGTCTAAACAAAAAACTAGACAGATATTGCGCCAGGTCAAGGGACCCTCAGGCAATAGCGGTGGACGCTCTGGTGACACCGTGGGTGTACCAGTCAGTGTATGTGTTCCCTCCTCTGCCTCTCATACCAAAAGTACTGAGAATCATAAGAAGGAGAGGAGTAAGAACGATACTCGTGGTTCCGGATTGGCCAAGAAGGACTTGGTACCCGGAACTTCAAGAGATGCTCACGGAAGACCCGTGGCCTCTACCTCTAAGAAAGGACCTGCTCCAACAGGGGCCTTGTCTGTTCCAAGACTTACCGCGGCTGTGTTTGACGGCATGGCGGTTGAACGCCGGATCCTGAAGGAAAAAGGCATTCCAGATGAAGTCATCCCTACCCTGGTCAAAGCCAGGAAGGATGTAACCGCAAAACATTATCACCGCATTTGGCGAAAATATGTTGCGTGGTGTGAGGCCAAGAAGGCCCCTACAGAGGAATTTCAACTGGGTCGTTTCCTCCATTTCCTGCAAACAGGACTGTCTATGGGCCTAAAATTAGGGTCCATTAAGGTTCAAATTTCGGCCCTGTCGATTTTCTTCCAGAAAGAACTGGCTTCAGTACCTGAAGTTCAGACATTTGTAAAAGGGGTACTGCATATACAACCTCCTTTTGTGCCTCCAGTGGCACCTTGGGATCTCAATGTTGTTTTGAGGTTCCTTAAGTCACATTGGTTTGAACCACTCACCACTGTGGACTTAAAATATCTCACATGGAAGGTGACAATGCTGTTAGCCCTGGCTTCAGCCAGGCGTGTGTCAGAATTGGCGGCTTTATCATATAAAAGCCCTTACTTAATTTTTCATTCTGACAGGGCAGAATTGAGGACTCGTCCTCAATTTCTCCCTAAGGTGGTTTCTGCCTTTCACATGAACCAACCTATTGTGGTGCCTGCAGCTACTAGGGACTTGGAGGACTCCAAGTTACTTGACGTTGTCAGGGCCCTGAAAATATATGTTTCCAGGACGGCGGGAGTCAGAAAGTCTGACTCGCTGTTTATCCTGTATGCACCCAACAAGCTGGGTGCTCCTGCTTCTAAGCAGACTATTGCTCGTTGGATTTGTAGTACAATTCAGCTTGCACATTCTGTGGCAGGCCTGCCACAGCCAAAATCTGTGAAAGCCCATTCCACAAGGAAAGTGGGCTCATCTTGGGCGGCTGCCCGAGGGGTCTCGGCTTTACAACTTTGCCGAGCAGCTACTTGGTCAGGGGCAAACACGTTTGCTAAATTCTACAAATTTGATACCCTGGCTGAGGAGGACCTGGAGTTCTCTCATTCGGTGCTGCAGAGTCATCCGCACTCTCCCGCCCGTTTGGGAGCTTTGGTATAATCCCCATGGTCCTTACGGAGTCCCAGCATCCACTAGGACGTCAGAGAAAATAAGATTTTACTTACCGATAAATCTATTTCTCGTAGTCCGTAGTGGATGCTGGGCGCCCATCCCAAGTGCGGATTGTCTGCAATACTTGTACATAGTTATTGTTAACTAAATCGGGTTATTGTTGTTGTGAGCCATCTTTTCAGAGGCTCCTTCGTTGTTATCATACTGTTAACTGGGTTCAGATCACAAGTTGTACGGTGTGATTGGTGTGGCTGGTATGAGTCTTACCCGGGATTCAATATCCTTCCTTATTATGTACGCTCGTCCGGGCACAGTATCCTAACTGAGGCTTGGAGGAGGGTCATAGGGGGAGGAGCCAGTGCACACCACCTGATCCTAAAGCTTTTATTCTTGTGCCCTGTCTCCTGCGGAGCCGCTATTCCCCATGGTCCTTACGGAGTCCCAGCATCCACTACGGACTACGAGAAATAGATTTATCGGTAAGTAAAATCTTATTTAAATCAAAGAATATTCTGTATGCATTGCATCCCAAATCGCAGCCCCCATAGCAACCCCACTGCTGTGCAATGCTTCATTCATCTGTTTATTTATTTATTATTTATGAACAGTTTCTTATATAGCGCAGCAAATTCCGTTGCGCTTTACAATTGGAAATAACAATGATATAACAAAACTGGGTAATAACAAACAGTCATAGAGGTAGGAAGGCCCTGCACGCAAGCTTACAATCTATAGGGAAGTAGGCATGTATACACAAGGATAGGTGCTATCTATTGCATAGTTGTCCACCAGATTGCAAAGGTTCTTGGTGGGCTGTATGATATGGTCATACAGCAGTGATGAACCGGGGTCGAGAGGAAGGGAAAGTGAAGAATGAGAAGACATGTGAGGATATGTGTGGACTGTACAGAGTGGATGCAATTTGATAGGAAGGTTTATGAAAGTTATGTGGGCTGTTCTGGAATTTGATACGCTTGCCTGAAGAGGTGAGTTTTCAGGGAACGCTTGAAGGTTTGGAGACTAGAGGAGAGTCTTATTGTGCTTGGTAGAGCATTCCACAGAGTGGGTGCAGCCCTATGAAAGTCCTGCAGTCGTGAGTGGGAGCGAGTAATGAGTGTGGATGAGAAATGCAGGTCTTGTGAAAAGCGAAGTGGTCGGGTTGGGAGATATTTTGAGATAAGCGAAGTGATGTACGTTGGTGTAGTTTGGTTAATGACCTTGTGTGTGAGTAAAAGTATTTTCTATTGAATACGGTAGAATACAGGTATTCTATCTACACTATAAATATAATCGTTCGTTTGTATGTATGTTCGCACTAAACTAGATAAGCTCCTCCTCCTGTCAGGACCCTGAGCAGCCAGCCGGAAGCCAGAAGATGGCCGAGTCATCCGCCACCTCAGTGAGCTCAGCTGAGCCAGTTGTAGTCTGTGTGACTGCACTGTCTCTGTGGCTTCACTGTGACTGGCAGTGACTTCCTATTGGAAGTCCTACCTTCCAGTCACCCGCAGTATAGGCAGTCCCACTGGGAGATGATTTCTTCCTCGGGGACAGCCAGACTGGGCTGCGAATTGGCAGAGACCTGGCGTCCTGTAGGTAGCCACTCCCTGTCTGGTCGTCAGCCAATCTAGCTCCTATGGGCTGCAGCCAAAGCAGTCCATAGAAGTCGGGGTGGGGGGTGGGCGGGTGTTTATGCATGTGCACTCCAGCAGCCGCTTATGTGCAGGTCCCTGCACCTGCCAGATCCATTGCACAGGCGGTGGGACCTGGCTGCCCAGGGGCCGGCTCCTCTTCCATTCCGGCATGTGCAGCGGCAGCCTCCCTGGCCGAAAAAAAGGTTGGTGCCGCTGCAACAGACGAATGAACTAGAAAAATGGGAAAGAAAAAATGTATCATTGATGTAAACTAATAATCACTCGGACACGATGTGTAGGCACTGCTAGTAGTTTATTACTACTTCTCTATCATTTCCATATTGTCACTGGTTTTCTACATCAACTCTGGAATCTCTTCTTGCAAAAATAAGTTCACAATAGAAAAAAAAAGCTTAAAAGCAAAGTTAGGGCAGTGATTGCCAGAATTGGCCCTCAAGGCACCCTAACAGTCCAGGTTTTAAGGAAATACATGACTGAGCACAGATGGTTAAATCAAATTGAATGAGATACTAATTAAGTCACCTGTGCCCAACCATATAACTTGGACCATTAGGGTGCCTTGAGGACCGAGTTGGGAACCTCTGAGCTAGGGGAATTTCCTCTTTAAGTGGCATAAAATTATGTTGTTCTACTTGAAATATTGAAAGATAGCACAATGCACAAAAGTAGAAAATGATGTATGAAACTGTTTGTGCACAAGAACCATAGAAACAAGGGGAAAGTCTGAAAGATGTGTTTTGAGAAGCCTCCGAAAATTTAATTATAGGCACAGCAGGGTGGGAAAGTATATCCTACAGGACTAAGTTAAATCAAAGCAGATGCAATGTAACTGATCCGTAGACCCAGGAGTCCTTTGATGCATACCCCGGTGTGGGTAAAAAGTGCATCAAATAGCCATACTGTTGTTAGGCATAACTATACAATAGCAGACAGTACTAGATAATACTATGTTGTGTATAGAAACAAAACAATACTATATACATATACAATCCTAAATATTAAACCCCAAACAATTCCAATTTTTTCATGACTTTCAGAGGCCTGAAGGGACGGCTTTTTCCGTTTGGGGTGGTGGACTTGTTATAAATGAGCGAGGTGGCGGTTCTGCTTGGATCAAGGTGTGGATGTGGGGATCAGGGTTGTGACTAAAGATTGTCCTAATTTTGTCTTGAAGGGTATCTCAGTTATATTGATGGGAGAGCTAGGATGAGAGGATAAACACAATGTTACTATAGTGGCTTATAGTAACATCAAGTTTAGAGTTAGGTTACTTCAGTGTTTTGCGCTGTAATTTTTTTTCAAAAAAATAAATATATATATTGAATGCTGCAAAATTTTACAAAGAGCAAATTGATTCTGTTTGATCAGCCATGTTGTACAGCGCTGCCTGGAGATGTGGTACTAGGAGGTTTGTCCAAGCGAGGTGTGATCAGCTCCCAGTAGAAATACTGGGGTCCTTTTTACACGCTGAGCATCCTGCTGAAGGGAGTAAGGCCATGTTGTTTTGAGAGAGTGGCTGTGCCTTTTTGGCAGTGTGGGCATCTGGAGAGACCTGGGTACTCCTTGTATCTGCTTCACCCCTCTCTTGAAGCTTCTAGTACAGATAAAGGACCATTGTTATAATTGGCACAACCAAGTGCCTGTCATTTACTGTACCACTTGTGCCACCCACCTGTATACCTAGCACACATCCAAAGTTACACTATCAAGTGGACAGATTAGTCTGGAGTGACTAATTAAGGGAGGAATTCAGTTTCAGATGAAGGGTGCGAATTGTCATTGCCAAGGCGTTTAAACACCAGCAACGGCACTACATCTCGCTCCCTTAGCCCTCACAGCCGAATGGCAAATTCGCTTAAAAGTGCTTGCTACACTATGGGGCTGCAAACAATTTTGGGGGTAATTCCAAGTTGATCGCAGCAGGAATTTAGTTAGCAATTGGGCAAAACCATGTGCACTGCAGGGGAGGCAGATTTAACATGTGCAGAGATAGTTAGATTTGGGTGGGTTATTTTATTTCTGTGCAGGGTAAATACTGGCTGCTTTATTTTTACACTGCAAATTAGATTGCAGATTGAACACACCCCACCCAAATCTAACTGTCTCTGCACATGTTAAATCTGCTTCCCCTGCAGTGCACATGGGGGGTCATTCCGAGTTGTTCGCACGCAAGCTGCTTTTAGCAGCTTTACACATGCTAAGCCGCCGCCTACTGGGAGTGAATCTTAGCTTCTTAAAATTGCGAACGAAAGATTCTCTAAATTGCGACCACACACCTCTTAGCAGTTCAGTGCTTGTCGTTCCTGGTTTGACGTCACAAACACACCCAGCGTTCGCCCAGACACTCCTCCGTTTCTCCAGCCACTCCCGCGTTTTTCCCAGAAACTGTAGCGTTTTTTCGCACACACCCATAAAACGGCCTGTTTCCGCCCAGAAACACCCACTTCCTGTCAATCACACTCCGATCACCAGAACGAAGAAAAAACCTTGTAATGCCGTGAGTAAAATTCCTAACTGCATAGCAAATTTACTTGGCGCAGTCGCACTGCGGACATTGCGCATGCGCATTCGCGACTAATCGCTCCGTTGCGAAAAAAAAATACAGAGCGAACAACTCGGAATGACCCCCATGGTTTTGCCCAATTGCTAACTAAATTCCTGCTGCGATCAACTTGGAATTACCCCCTTTGTGCGAGATCGGGCTGCCTTAAGCGGATGTCTTCGTCTGGAATTGAATTCCCTCCAGAGTGCTTTCTAGAAGTAGTTTTTAAAACTTATGGCATCAGTTATAAAGCAATTGTTCACAAGTTCTGTATCTTTTGCAATTAAAATGAGTGCGATCTGCCATATACAGTTTTTTTAGCTAACTTAAAATAAACATTAATACCAGCAGTATAGTACCCAAGTGAATAATATATTATGCAAAATAATGTAACACTTGCTTGGCTTTACCAATAAACATTTTTTTAAACAAAACATTTACCAGACATAAAACTAATCTAATTTTATGTACAAAGTGCTCTACAGAGCATACATTATGTAACAAGTTGTGCTGGACAAAACAATCTTCCATTTATAATTGTTCATATAAACATTTGCTTGATTTTATTTCTGGACATCACTATACTGCATTAAGAGATCTATTTGTGGTATTAATAATCAATGTTGCTTTGATGACCGTGTCCCTCCCCTAATAAGGGCACCTGAAAATTACATGACGCACAATCCTATTAACTCCATTTTTATCATTTACTCTATTTAAGTAAGGGTTTCTGTGAATAACCTAAGGTTATTATGTAATTAACTTTGGCCAAACATATAATCGAGTATGACATTTCCGCGTATGTTATCATATTATCTTGCCATTATATTTTCCTTTGGAGAGCGTTTTAGATATGTTTAAAATGTTTCCGAATGGTTTAGCAACAGTAGGCATGTTCTGCACATTACCTCCTTGTTGTCACCCCGCTTAGCTTTTGCAGTAGTGTCTATTTTACTTGTCATCTGCTGCTTTTAGCCGCCGCTTTCAAGAAAAATACCATTGCTTAGTGAAAACGAGTTTAATGCACCCAGCACGGCTTAAGTTACATTGTATAAATGCATGTTAACCAGGAACAGTTAAATAACATCAAGCCCCCGGGTGCCTTAGCTGCCATAAAACACATTTCCTGGCATATTCAAAGATCCCATTAAGTGAATACAGAGGAAATATTATAATGCAGATGAAGTACATAAAGGAGATGTAATGCTGCCGAATGTCAGCATGTAATGATGGATGGAACGGATGTTGTTGGCACTGGAGGATGAACAACCCCCCCTAGAAATACAGATGTTAGGACTAAGTGGAAATTGGTATACAGTGCTTTATGTAGCCGCATTGTAGCACATACTTGACAGTAGTTATACAACGCGCAGCTGCGGAACTACAGAGGACGAAGTAGGTGTGGCTGCTACAGGGCCCAGAGTTAGGCACCCGTAGCTCCCCCTGAGGTCCCCAGCTCTATGAGAAGAAGAGTGAAGTCCTCCTCTAAGTGATGGCCTCTGAATCCTCTTTCAGGGTGGAGCAGGAAGCCTGAGAGACTGTGCCCCAACTTAAGGTATGCTTTGTGGCTTGTGCTTTCCACCACTGACAATTTGGTATGATATGCTGAGGAGCAATGAGCTGCTGTGCTATACATGTTTCTCTTGTGTTAAAGTGTGCCTTCTGCCTACATAGATTGGAGACCGCTAGTTTGTGGGTTGTACCAATATACACCATTTCAATTCGCTATGAACTAGACAGCATTAGACCTCATGCCTCAGTAATGTTACATAGCCCTGCTCCATTCATAGAGAGAATCCAATTATCCACAAACAACTCATGGGGGTGCAAGGTGCAGTTGTGGCAATGTGTAAATGCCGGCAATGGGACACAAATTTGCCTCCATCGCGGCTCCTTTTAGTGTTGGACTTGTACCAGTGGTACCGTAAGTTGAGCATACAGGTAATTGGATTCCCCCCATAGACTGAACATGCCTGCTTGTTGCAGTTTACAGCACAATGATGATGCAAATCACATTGCCACGCCCACTGCACAAAATGGCTGCTTACACTGTGTATTTGTGTGTTTGTGTGTATGTGACAAGTAAACTTGTTTAGGTATAGTAGCTGATACTATTTGGGCTGTATGTTCACCGTTTAAATATTGCATACCTAACTTGGTTTCTATTTGTTCAGAGCAATCTATATATACTGTAGATTCTCCTAGGGCTCTATTCCTGGAGAAGTGTAAGACCTGTTTCACTGACAACAAGTATTTTCACTGCTTTGTCGTATTCAGGGAAGGGGTATACGTCAGGGCTGGATTAAGCCTTGGGTGCGCCCGGGGCACTTAAGACAGGGGAGCCCAGGGGAAGGGAGGAGTGTATATTACATTGTGCATACCTCCCAACATGATCCATTTCAGGAGGGAGAAAAAATTCTCTCTATGGTGTAATGGTGTATATTAGATTTAAACTAATATTATAGTTTAAAAATGCCTGGGTACTGTTTATAGCTACATCTAATTGAGAGACAACTATTTTATAAAGTTTTCTTGTAATGGAACAAAGACAACTTAAACAACCTTAAAATACACATAGAAAAATAAAATCTATAATTTATCTTGTCACATGCAAGAGTAGCAGCAGCCTCTGTACTACTTATACACTGGGACAGGACTCAGGAGGACCCTCTGTGTTTTTCACTCTAGACCCGAATGCTTGTATTAGATAACAGATTACACAGGACCCAGTCACCTGGGTCATTTACAGTTCTCTCTCTCCTCCTATCTCTCCTCTGGTCGTGAAGCACCTCCTGAAAGGTTGTGAATTAGCTCATGAAACATGATAATCCTGCCTGAACTGCATACTGTGCTGCTCACATTCTGACTGCCTGGTTCTGATGCTGCACAAGAGGAAGGGCTAGTGATGTCATTGTGCTCAAGCCTGGGGGGGGCCCTAACAGAGGGGGGCTCGGAGTACAGTATCAACTGCGCCCCCCCCCAAAAAAAAAAAAAACAATCTGGCTATGGTATACGTGGATATCAGTAGTTTCCCTGATTACTGTTTAAACCATATGTGACTACCCTCTCGGAATATGCAGGTAATGTGGGCATTGTATAGCAGGGGGTGTGGCTGCGATGATGTAATCGCGTCTCCATGCCCACGGACCACCCCTATTCCAGACACATGCCCCCTGTTGTGCCGACCTTGCTTCTCCCTCCCGACTTATCAGACACTCAATATATCTGTCGCTAGTGTGCACTGCTAGCTGGGAACACGGAAGGCCCATTTATTGGAGGATATCGCGAATGCCTACAAAACATTACTATGGATCACATTTACATGATGCGATATATAGCGATAATTTCCAGTAGCAATTTCACTATGTACATGAACAGAGCCCCCAGTTAACCACATAACTAAAACAATAGTTGAAATGTTTCAATCCAGGGTTCTGCGATAAGACTGGAGAAACATCATAGTGGGAAACGTGACCTAATGTCTAGCAGTTACAATGACTCCTGACAACAGCCTATGAAGTAAAACCAGAAGCAAGAGCATTAGAAGCAAAGAAATAGAATATAACTATGTTTCTTTAATTTACTTCTTCACAAAGTCCAGCTAATTGTAATGTATTTTCATAAAACTTTGAGATTTTTTTTTTTTTGGGGGGGGGGGGGGGCGGAGGGGGTTGACTCAATTATAATACTACAGTATAGCTGTCAAATCCTGGCCATTCCATCAGACAGCTATACTGAGCAATATGTGGCCAGTTGAAAAGTAACTGAACTTGAAAAGAATGGAAAATTCTGATGAAATATTTTGTAATGTTAGCGGGACTTCCTTCTCCCCTCTGTCATATTTTCACCAGAGTTTTTTAACCTGTGCAACTAAATGAGAATCCAATGCCACATATGCTTATTAATACTGAAAAGCAATTGAACAAAAAATAAGAGTGACTGCATGGGTTCTAGCATTTCTTCATGTCAGTGCCTGTCTGATTCCCTGCGCACTAAGGAATCTTCTGCTGAAAAGGTGTCTTGTGCTAGGGGAAAGGGTAATGATCAAACACAAATAAGACATTATGACAGTTGTGCTGTCACCTGAGGCCAGAGTGATAGCACAGCAATACTGAAATTAGCAACCCTAATTTATATATGTTCTAGTTATTAAAAAAGGCACTGTACTGTAAATATTTTTTCAATATTGTTAAAATCTGTTAAATAGTTGGGATCTATAGCAAAGTCAAGGTGTATCCAGTGCTGTGTGGTTGTGACCAGAAGGGCCGGATTAAGGGAGGGGCGAAAGGGGCGATCGTCCCGGAGCCCCAACACCCAGGAGCGTGGTAGTCTCCCCCTCCCGGCGGCTCAGGTCAGCTGTTCATTAACAGTGCCGCCGAGGAGGTGTTCCTTGCACAGCATTTCATAGTCTTGCGGGATTTCAATGCAGCATCCCGCAAGACTATTAAATGCTGTGCAAGGAACACCTCCTCGGCGGCGCTGTTAATGAACAGCTGAGCCGCCGGGAGGGGGGGAGACTACTACGCTCCTGGGTGTAGGGGCCCTGACTCCGGCATCCGCTGCACCGCCGAATGGACAAGTAGCGTGCGCGCATATGTCTGTGTGTGTTTACGTCTGTGTGTGTGTGTGTGTGTTGTGTGCAGCATGGGTGTATGTTTGTGTGTGTTGTGTGCAGGATGGGTGTGTGTGTGTTGTGTGCAGCGCGTGTGTGTGTGTGTGTGTGTGTGTGTGTGTGTGTGTGTAAGGGTGGGCTCAGGGGTCTGTCATCTACTGTAGTGGGGGCCCCCACAACTTCATTGCCCGGGGCCCACATCATGCTTAATCCGGCCCTGGTGACCAGTGTTGTGTGGGTGTGGTCAGTGCTGTGTGGGTGTGGCCAGTGACATGAGCTCGTTCCCCCTGAACATTATCAGCCCCAATGTCTCCCTAAATACATACAGGTAAAACTATAGGATAATTTTGTGGGGAGCAGCAGAGTATTGCTCATATCCCATAGCAAAGTGATTATATTGCCGCACCTTGATACATATACCCCTTCATTTCATATAACAGAAGTATTGTTACACTGTTCCTCTTCTAATGTTAGGTGATTCGTCATTGATATTATAACACAACTCAATATTTTTGTTATACATTTGGACAGTATTTTCAAGAGCCTTTTAAAGGGCCGCTAAGCCTACAATATAACTTCATGCCATAAAATGACAAGAGTTAACTATTTGGCATTGTTTTAGTGGGAAATAAAAAAGATTTTAGAATAGTTTAACGGCAATTGGTACCAAAAGTTGATCACGTACAATAGTTACTTTTGCAAGTTAAGTGAAATTCCTGTACCTGGCATATCCAGGTTATCCGTTGTCAGAGAGTGGGAGACCTGCCCGCCCCTCAGACCTTTACGCATTTATTTGTGGATATTTGTAGCTTATTTATTGAGGCTTGTAAAAAGAAAAAAAATCCCACAAAGCACGTGTAAAAGAAAATATAAGATGACGAGTTATCTGCGAACAATAAAAGGTGCGCGTGTTTTACTGCCAATTTAAGAGACGATAAACCATACTGAGAAAATAAGGCATACAGGGGCAGATTTATTAAGCCTGGTGAAGTGATAAAGTGGAAGGTGATAACACACCAGCCAATCAGCTCCTAACTTCCATGTTACAGGCTGGGTTTGAAAAATTACAGTTAGGAGTTGATTGACTGGTGTGTTATCACCTTCCGCTTTATCACTTCTCCAGGCTTAATAAATCTGCGCCACAGTATCTTTACTTCACTACTAGCAGTGGTGTATAGTACCCCTTTTCCACTAGCTTTTTTAAACACGGGTAAATGCGCGGGGGCGCGCATTTACCTGTGTTTTTCCCTAGTGGAAACGGGTCCCCCGGCAAATTCCCGGATCAAGTGATCCGGGAATCCTACCCTGGTAGCTAGCCGGGTTGAACACGTGTTCAACCCGGCTAGCTGTCTAGTGTGAACGGAAGCCGTGTCGAGGCGACACGGCTCCCGTTCACAGTGCATAGGGAGGGCGGCACTGGGAGATCATGTGATCTCCCAGCGCCGCCCCTGCCGCGTCACTAGCGCGTCACCAACCCGGCAATTGCCGGGTTGGTGAGCGCTGTCTGCAGGGGGCTGTAGCACGGGTCGCAGCCGTGTCAGGCGACACGGCTGCGACCCGTGCTACGCTAGTGGAAAAGGGGTACAAGTGACAGCAGGTTTCTGTGTCCCCGCTGGGAACTTTGTTTGCTGGCTGATAACATAGCAGCAGGTAATTGTTATATTGCACCACAGTCTCTGAGCTCACAGTCAGGGTCACCATGAGAGAGCTCTGACCCCGACACAAAGGGATTGGGTCATACTTAGGTCACATAGGATATTATGGACCCGTTCAGCAGATGTTGGGCCATAATGAAGTGTCTATGGGCAGAGAGACCTGGGTTCTGTTACTTTGTACCCCCTTCACGACATTCCTGCTAACCGTCTAATGACTTGTACTGTACATGTAAGCATTAAAATCATGTGCCAAAGGGGTTCACTCACTTTACTATGCATCAATTTTAATGTTGTCAGTAGTATTCATGAGGGGTAATACTCAGCTCAATGTAGTCCGAAAGTCCTGCATCCCGCAGTTATTATCGGCCTACGCATTACTAGCCTCCATAATCATCTTTGGAAGCATACCTGCTGTTTCTCTCTGTATGTGAATTCGGCATCTCTAGGTATCAGCTGGTCAGCAACTAGGCGCACACACAGAAGAGAACGACTCATGGGAGTGTCATTGATGGGTAGACGGAGATCCATACCCACATTAGCATTCCATATGGATAAAGACCTGCATATAGTCACATTAGTATTCCGTGTGCATAAAGATCTGCATCTAGTCACAATAACATTCCATACGTACACAGACCTGCATATACTGTAGTCACATTAGCATTCCGTACTCATAAAGACCTGCATATAGTTATATTACCATTCCATACGCATATAGACCTGCATATAGTCACATTAGCATTCCGTACGCATAAAGACCTGCATCTAGTTGCATAAGCATTCCATATGCATAAAGACCTGCATAGAGTCACGTTAGCATTCTGTCCGAATATAGGGGCTAATTCAGGTTGGATTGCAGTGTGCGATTGGAAATATGGCGGCGGGCCTCCTGCGCCGGCAGGTGACATCCTTAATTTCTTCTAACAAGCAGAAATTGTGATGCGATCGCAATTTCTGCTTGTTGAAAGGGGGGAGGCAGCGGTCAGCATGCTGGGCGGCCTTGGCCTGCGATGGGCGGTCCCCAGGATGCGAACAGAAGGATTGCAAATTCTGCTTACTGAATTAGGCCCATAGACCTGCATGTAGTTATATTAGCTTTCTGTACGCATAAAGACCTGCATTTACAGTAGTCACGTTAGCATTCCGTACGCATAAAGATATGCATATAGGGGGTCATTCCGAGTTGTTCGCTCGGTACATTTCTTCGCATCGCAGCGATTTTCCGCTTATTGCGCATGCGCAATGTTCGCACTGCGACTGCGCCAAGTAAATTTGCTATGCAGTTAGGAATTTTACTCACGGCATTACGAGGTTTTTTTTTCGTTCTGGTGATCGTAATGTGATTGACAGGAAGTGGGTGTTTCTGGGCGGAAACTGGCCGTTTTATGGGAGTGTGTGAAAAAATGCTACCGTTTCTGGGAAAAACGCGGGAGTGGCTGGAGAAACGGAGGAGTGTCTGGGCGAACGCTGGGTGTGTTTGTGACGTCAAACCAGGAACGACAAGCACTGAACTGATCGCACTGGCAGAGTAAGTCTCGAGCTACTCAGAAACTGCACAGAGAAGTATTTTCGCAATATTGCGAATCTTTCGTTCGCAATTTTGATAAGCTAAGATTCACTCCCAGTAGGCGGCGGCTTAGCGTGTGCAAAGCTGCTAAAAGCAGCTTGCGAGCGAACAACTCGGAATGACCCCCATAGTAACATTAGCATTCCGTATGCATGAGGACATGCATAGAGTAACGTTAGCATTCCGTCCGCATATAGACCTGCATATAGGGCCTAATTCAGACTTGTTCGCTCGCTAGGGTTTTTTTGCAGTCCTGCGTTCGCATAGTCCCCGCCCATTGGGGAGTGTATTTTCGCTTTGTAAGTGTGCGAACGCATGTGTAGCAGAGCTGTACAAACAGATTTTGTGCAGTCTCTTAGCCCAGGACTTACTCAGCCGCTGCGATCACTTCAGCCTGTCCGGGACCGGAATTGACGTCAGGAACCCCCCTGCAAACGCTTGGACACGCCTGCGTTTTTCCAGACACTCCCAGAAAATGGTCAGTTACCACCCACAAACGCCTTCTTCCTGTCAATCTCCTTGCGAACGCCTGTGCGAATGGATTCTTTGCACAAACCCATCGATGAGTGGCGATCCGCTTTGTACCCGTGCAACACGCCTGCGCATTGAGGTGCATACGCATGCGCAGTATAGACCTGATTGCCCGCTGTAAGAAAACGCAGCCTAGCGATCAGGTCTGAATTAGGCCCATAGTCATATTAGTTTCTCTAACGTCCTAGAGGATGCTGGGGACTCCGTAAGGACCATGGGGATAGACGGGCTCCGCAGGAGACATGGGCACTTTAAGAAAGAATTTAGTTCCTGGTGTGCACTGGCTCCTCCCTCTATGCCCCTCCTCCAGACCTCAGTTAGAGAAACTGTGCCCAGAGGAGATGGACAGTACGAGGAAAGGATTTTATTAATCCAAGGGCAAGATTCATACCAGCCACACCAATCACACCGTATAACTTGTGATAACTACCCAGTTAACAGTATGAAAACAACATATCATCAGTTCAAGACCGATGCAACTATAACGTAACCCTTATTGAAGCAATAACTATATACAAGTATTGCAGAAGAAGTCCGCACTTGGGACGGGCGCCCAGCATCCTCTACGGGCTACGAGAAATAGATTTACCGGTAAGTAAAATCTTATTTTCTCTAACGTCCTAGAGGATGCTGGGGACTCCGTAAGGACCATGGGGATTATACCAAAGCTCCCAAACGGGCGGGAGAGTGCGGATGACTCTGTAGCCCCGATTGAGCAAACAAGAGGTCCTCCTCAGCCAGGGTATCAAACTTGTAGAACTTAGCAAAAGTGTTTGAACCTGACCAAGTAGCAGCTCGGCACAACTGTAATGCAGCCGCCCAAGAAGAGCCCACCTTCCTGGTGGAATGGGCCCTAACCGATTTAAGCAACGGCAATCCAGCCGTAGAATGATCCTGCTGAATGGTGTTACAAATCCAGCGAGCAATAGTCTGCTTTGAAGCAGTAGCGCCAAGCTTGTTGGCAGCATACAGGACAAACAGTGATTCTGTTTTTCTGACTCTAGCCGTTCTGGCTACGTAAATTTTCAAAGCCCTGACCACATCCAGGGACTTGGAGTCCTCCAAGTCACGTGTAGCCACAGGCACCACATTAGGCTGGTTCATATGAAAGGATGATACCACCTTAGGCAGGAATTGAGGACGTGTCCGCAACTCCCCTCTATCGACATGGAAAACCAGATAGGGGCTTTTATGAAACAAAGCCGCAATTCCGACACTTGCCTAGCCGAAGACAAGGCTAATAACATGACCACCTTCCAAGTGAGATATTTTAACTCTACCGTTTTAGGTGGTTCAAACCAGTGTGACTTAAGGAAACTTAACACCACGTTAAGGTCCCAGGGCTCCACCAGAGGTACAAAAGGAGGCTGAAAATGCAGCACTCCCTTCACAAAAGTCTGAACTTCTGGGAGAGAAGCCAATTCTTTTTGAAAGAAAACGGATAGGGCCGAGATCTGAACCTTAATGGAGCCTAAGTTTTAGGCCCAAATTCACTCCAGTTTGTAGGAAGTGAAGGAAACGGCCCAGATGGAATTCTTCAGTAGGAGCATTCCTGGCCTCGCACCAAGAAACATATTTTCGCCATGTACGGTGATAATGTTTAGATGTCACGTCCTTCCTAGCCTTTATCAGCGTAGGAATGACCTCATCCGGAATGCCTTTTTCCACTAGGATCCGGTGTTCAACCGCCATGCCATCAAACGCAGCCGCGGTAAGTCTTGGAACAGACAAGGGCCCTGTTGCAACAGGTCCTGCCTTAGAGGAAGAGGCCACGGATCTTCTGTAAGCATTTCCTGCAGATCCGGATACCAGATCCTTCGTGGCCAATCTGGAACAATGAGTATTGTTCTCACTCCTCCTTTTTCTTATTATTCTCATCCCTTGGGTATGAGAGGAAGAGGAGGAAATACATAGACTGACTGGAACACCCACTGTGTCACTAGGGCGTCTACCGCTACTGCCTGAGGGTCTCTTGATCAGGCACAATAACTCTGCAGCTTTTTGTTGAGGCGGGACGCCATCATGTCTATCTGTGGCAGTCCCCACCGAACAGACCTCAGTTTGATACTGTGCCCTGACGAGCTGGGTGCTTTTCAGTGAGCTCTCCTGAGTTTACTGATAGAAGATATTTTTTAGGTTTTTTCATTTTCAGGGAGCTCTGCTGGCAACAGACCCCCTGCTTCGAGGGACTGAGGGGAGAGAAGCAGCCCTACTCTCTGAGTGCAGGTCCTGCTTCTTAGGCTACTGGACACCATTAGCTCCAGAGGGATTGGTACGCAGGATCTCACCCTCGCCGTCCGTCCCCGAGCCACGCCGCCGTCCCCTTCGCAGAGCCGGAAGATAGAAGCCGGGTGAGTATGAGAAGAAAAGAAGACTTCACAGGCGGCAGAAGACTTCATGATCTTCACTGAGGTAACGCACAGCACTGCAGCTGTGCGCCATTGCTCCCACACACCTCACATACTCCGGTCACTGTAAGGGTGCAGGGCGCAGGGGGGGCGCCCTGGGCAGCAATATAAACCTCTTATTTGGCAAAAGGAGCATATATACAGCTGGACACTGTATATATGCAGGAGCCCCCGCCAATTTTACACTTTTAGCGGGACAGAAGCCCGCCGTCGAGGGGGCGGGGCTTCTCCCTCAGCACTCACCAGCGCCATGTTTTTCTCCACAGCACCGCTGAGAGGAAGCTCCCCGGACTCTCCCCTGCTTATACCACGGTAGAAGAGAGGGTTTTAAAGAAGAGGGGGGGCACATAATTCGGCGCAGATAATAACAGCACTACTGGGTAAACATTAAATTACTGTGTTTTTTCCTGGGTCATATAGCGCTGGGGTGTGTGCTGGCATACTCTCTCTCTGTCTCTCCAAAGGGCCTTGTGGAGGAATTATCTTCAGATGAGCATTCCCTGAGTGTCTGGTGTGTCGGTACGTGTGTGTCGACATGTCTGAAGTAAAAGGCTCTCCTAAGGAGGAGATGGAGCAAATGTGTGTGTGAGTGGTGTCTCCGTCGACAACGCCGACACCTGATTGGATATGTGAAATTAAGTGCTAAGGTAAATTCATTGCACAAAAGAGTGAGAACAGACAGTGAATCTACACATGTCTGTCTCTATGTCGCAGAGACCTTCAGAGTCTCACAATGCTCACTATCCAAACTAATAGACACTGATATCGACACGGAGTCTGACTCCAGTGTTGACTACTATAATGCAAAGTTACAGCCAAAACTGGCAGAAAAGTATTCAATATATGATTATTGTAATAAAAGATGTTTTGCATATCACTGATGACTCATCTGTCCCTGACACAAGGGTACACATGTTTAAGGGGAAGAAAGCTGAGGTAAATTTCCCTCCTCTCATGAAGAAAAAGAGCGGGAATCTCCAGACAAGAGACTGCAGCTTCCCACAAAGAATTCTCAGGGAGTATCCTTTCCCTACTAGGGCCAGGATACGATGGGAAACTTCCCCTAGGGTGGACAAAGCTTTGTCATGTTTACCCAAAAGGTAGCGCTTACTTAACAGCTATCCTTAGGGATCCTGCAGATAGCATGCAGTAAAAGTACTTTGAAGTCCATTTACACACAGTCTGGTACACTACTCAGACCGACGATTGTGTCGGCATGGGTTTATAGCGCTGTAGCAGCGTGGACAGATACCTTATCAGCGGAGATTGAAACCCTAGATAAGGATACCATGTTATTGACCCTAGTATATGTATATATATATATATATATATATATATATATAAAAGATGCTGTCTTATATATATATAAAACATGCCCAAAGAGACATTAGTCTACTGTGCTCTAGAGTCAACGCTATGTCGTTTTCTGCTAGACGTGTCCTGTGGAACATGCAATGGACAGGTGATGCCGACTAAAAGAGGCATATGGAAGGTTTACCTTACAAGGCTGAGGAATTGTGTGGAGAAGGTCTCTCGGACCTGGTCTCCACAGCTATAGCTGGTAATTCTGATCTTTTGCCTTATATTCCCTCACAGCCTAAGAAAGCACGACATTATCAAAAGCAGTCATTTCGGTCGCAGAATAACAAGAAAGTACGAGGAGTGTCCTTTCTTACCAGAGGTAAGGGCACAGCTAGTTCCCAGGAACAGAAGTCCTCCCCGGCCTCTACTACATTCACCGCATGACGCTGGAGCTCCGCTAAGGGAGTCCGTCCCAGTGGGAGCACGTCTTCGCCTCTTCAGCCACATCTGAGTTCACTCACAGGTGGATCCCGGGGCAATAAAAATTGTTTCTCAGGGTTACAAGCTGGAATTCGAAAGGTGCCTCCTCGCCAGTTTTTCCTTATCGGACCTACCGGCTTCTCCCCCAGAAAGGGAGATAATATTAAATACAATTCACACATTGTATCTCCAACAGGTGGTGCCCAAGGTTCCCCTCCTGCAACAAGGAAGGCGATATGACTCACCCTTGGCTGTAGTCCCGAAACCGTACGGTTCGGTCAGACCTATTTTAAAATTAAAATCTCTGAACCTATACGGGAAAAGGTTAAAATTTAAAGTGGAATCGCCCAGAGCGATCATCGCCAGCCTGGAAGGGGGGGATTTGATGGTGTATCTAGACATAAAGGCTGCATACCTTCATGTTCCCATTTATCCGCCCCATCAGGCGTACCTGACACTTGCAGTACAGGATTGTTATTACCAATTTCAGGGTAATTGGCAGAAATAATGGTGCTTCTACACAAGCAAGGAGTCACAGTTATCCCATACTTGGACGATCTCCCAATAAGGGCGAGATCAAAAGAGCAGTTGTTCAACAGCGTATCACTTTCGCTGAAGGTGTCACAGCAACACGGCTGGATTCTCAATTTCCTGAGGTCACAGTTGGTTCCTATAACTCATCTGCCCTTCTTGGGTTTGATTCTGGATACAGACCAGAAATTGGTTTACCTTCAGATAGAGAAGGCCCAGGAACTCATGACTCTAGTCAGAGACCTATTGAAACCAAGACAGGTGTCAGTGCATCACTGCCCTCGAGTCCTGGGAAAAACATTCCCTTAGGGTTCCATGCGAGGACTTTAAATGGGACCTACTGGACAAGTGGTCCGGGTCACATCTACAGATTCATCAGTTGATCACCCTATCCCCCAGGGCCAGGGTATCTCTCCTGTGGTGGCTGCAGAGTGCTCACCTTATAGAGGGCTGCAGATTCGGCATTCAGGACTGGATCCTGGTGACCACGGACGCGAGCCTCCGAGGCTGGGGAGCAGTCACACAGGGAAGAAATTTCCAAGGTCTTTTGGTCAAGTCAAGAGACTTGTCTTCACATCCACATATTAGAACTAAGGGCCATATACAACGCCCTACGTCAAGCGGAGACCTTTCTTCGCGACCAACCGGTTCTGATCCAGTCAGACAACGTCACCGCAGTAGCTCATGTAAACCGCCAAGGCGGCACAAGGAGCAGAGTGGCGATGGCGGAAGCCACCAGAATTCTTCGCTGTGCGGAGAATCATGTAAGAGCACTGTCAACAGTGTTCATTCCGGAAATGAACAACTGGGATGCAGACTTCCTCACCAGACATACGTCCTGGAGAGTGGAGACTTCATCAGGAAGTCTTTGCACAGATTGCAGTTCGGTGGGGACTGCCACAGATAGACATGATGGCGTCCCGCCTCAACAAAAAGCTGCAGAGTTATTGTGCCTGATCAAGAGACCCTCAGGCAGTAGCGGTAGACGCCCTAGTGACACAGTGGGTGTTCCAGTCAGTCTATGTATTTCCTCCTCTTCCTCTCATACCCAAGGGATGAGAATAATAAGAAAAAGGAGGAGTGAGAACAATACTCATTGTTCCAGATTGGCCACGAAGGATCTGGTATCCGGATCTGCAGGAAATGCTTACAGAAGATCCGTGGCCTCTTCCTCTAAGGCAGGACCTGTTGCAACAGGGCCCTTGTCTGTTCCAAGACTTACCGCGGCTGCGTTTGATGGCATGGCGGTTGAACACCGGATCCTAGCGGAAAAAGGCATTCCGGATGAGGTCATTCCTACGCTGATAAAGGCTAGGAAGGACGTGACATCTAAACATTATCACCGTACATGGCGAAAATATGTTTCTTGGTGCGAGGCCAGGAATGCTCCTACTGAAGAATTCCATCTGGGCCGTTTCCTTCACTTCCTACAAACTGGAGTGAATTTGGGCCTAAAACTTAGGCTCCATTAAGGTTCAGACCTCGGCCCTATCCGTTTTCTTTCAAAAAGAATTGGCTTCTCTCCCAGAAGTTCAGACTTTTGTGAAGGGAGTGCTGCATTTTCAGCCTCCTTTTGTACCTCTGGTGGAGCCCTGGGACCTTAACGTGGTGTTAAGTTTCCTTAAGTCACACTGGTTTGAACCACCTAAAACGGTAGAGTTAAAATATCTCACTTGGAAGGTGGTCATGTTATTAGCCTTGTCTTCGGCTAGGCAAGTGTCGGAATTGCGGCTTTGTTTCATAAAAGCCCCTATCTGGTTTTCCATGTCGATAGAGCGGAGTTGCGGACACGTCCTCAATTCCTGCCTAAGGTGGTATCATCCTTTCATATGAACCAGCCTATTGTGGTGCCTGTGGCTACACGTGACTTGGAGGACTCCAAGTCCCTGGATGTGGTCAGGGCTTTGAAAATTTACGTAGCCAGAACGGCTAGAGTCAGAAAAACAGAATCACTGTTTGTCCTGTATGCTGCCAACAAGCTTGGCGCTCCTGCTTCAAAGCAGACTATTGCTCGCTGGATTTGTAACACCATTCAGCAGGATCATTCTACGGCTGGATTGCCATTGCTTAAATCGGTTAGGGCCCATTCCACCAGGAAGGTGGGCTCTTCTTGGGCGGCTGCATTACAGTTGTGCCGAGCTGCTACTTGGTCAGGTTCAAACACTTTTGCTAAGTTCTACAAGTTTGATACCCTGGCTGAGGAGGACCTCTTGTTTGCTCAATCGGGGCTACAGAGTCATCCGCACTCTCCCGCCCGTTTGGGAGCTTTGGTATAATCCCCATGGTCCTTACGGAGTCCCCAGCATCCTCTAGGACGTTAGAGAAAATAAGATTTTACTTACCGGTAAATCTATTTCTCGTAGTCCGTAGAGGATGCTGGGCGCCCGTCCCAAGTGCGGACTTCTTCTGCAATACTTGTATATAGTTATTGCTTCAATAAGGGTTACGTTATAGTTGCATCGGTCTTGAACTGATGATATGTTGTTTTCATACTGTTAACTGGGTAGTTATCACAAGTTATACGGTGTGATTGGTGTGGCTGGTATGAATCTTGCCCTTGGATTAATAAAATCCTTTCCTCGTACTGTCCATCTCCTCTGGGCACAGTTTCTCTAACTGAGGTCTGGAGGAGGGGCATAGAGGGAGGAGCCAGTGCACACCAGGAACTAAATTCTTTCTTAAAGTGCCCATGTCTCCTGCGGAGCCCGTCTATCCCCATGGTCCTTACGGAGTCCCCAGCATCCTCTAGGACGTTAGAGAAACTAATATGACTATGGGCCTAATTCAGACCTGATCGCTAGGCTGCGTTTTCTTACAGCGGGCAATCAGGTCTATACTGCGCATGCGTATGCACCTCAATGCGCAGGCGTGTTGCACGGGTACAAAGCGGATCGCCACTCATCGATGGGTTTGTGCAAAGAATCCATTCGCACAGGCGTTCGCAAGGAGATTGACAGGAAGAAGGCGTTTGTGGGTGGTAACTGACCATTTTCTGGGAGTGTCTGGAAAAACGCAGGCGTGTCCAAGCGTTTGCAGGGGGGTTCCTGACGTCAATTCCGGTCCCGGACAGGCTGAAGTGATCGTACTGTCCATCTCCTCTGGGCACAGTTTCTCTAACTGAGGTCTGGAGGAGGGGCATAGAGGGAGGAGCCAGTGCACACCAGGAACTAAATTCTTTCTTAAAGTGCCCATGTCTCCTGCGGAGCCCGTCTATCCCCATGGTCCTTACGGAGTCCCCAGCATCCTCTACGGACTACGAGAAATAGATTTACTGGTAAGTAAAATCTTATTTTTCCGTACTCATAAAGACCTGCACCTAGTCACGTTAGCATTCCATATGCATAAAGAACTGTATAGAGTAACTTTATCATCCCGTACGCCTAAGGACCTGCATATAGTAACATTAGCATTCCGTATGCATAAAGACCCGCATATAGTCACATTAGCAATACGCATGTATAAAGACCTGCATAGAGTTACGTTACCATTCCGTTTTAAAATGTGGCTGCATTGGAACCATAGTGTTCAGTATTGCAGGGAAGCTGTGAAAATGCACTCGGAACGTGCTCTGAAATAAAAGAACTAAGCACAAGATTGTGTACACTTTTACTAGGCGCTATGTTAGAACATCTGTGTGTACAAGGACTCTAGAGAAAAACAGTGCTACAGAATATTTAGGCAAGCCATTTGTTCTTTAATTGGAGATGACAGACTAATTACTATAAATGAGTCGATGAATGGAAATCGATGTAGATTGCCCACGTGTTTAACTTCACACCAAAATAAATTTTGTGTTCTTAAACAACAGATTTATCATAATTAAACGTTCAATTCTGTTCATTTTAGATTTCAGTTTGTGTTTGTGACAGTACAAATCCCCATATTCTCAGACGGTGATTGTGCGTTAATTGGTAAAATCAAACGTAGTTTTTTATAAGAGCTTACATTATAATCTTAGGTTATCATATAGATTTTTTATAATAACTTATTATATGAAAGCATTTGGGGTGTTTTGTTTAATACATCTGTAATACCCCTTTTACACTGACAATTTTATCCCGGGATTTTGCACGTGAATGCGCATCATCCCGGGATTTTTGTCAGTGTGAATGGGTACAGGGACAATTTCCCGGGACGAATATCCCGGGATTTCAACCCAGGTCTCGACCTGGGTTGAATCCGGGACCGTCCCGGGAAGCTGTGCAGTGTAAACGGGTATACCGGGTCAAGGCGACCCGGCACCCCTTCTCTGCACAGGAGGAGGCAGTGCTTGGAGAAGATTATCTCCAAGCACCGCCTCCGCTAGAGTCAGCGGTGACGTCACCGACCCGGCAATATGCAGGGTCGGGCCGCGAATGTAAAAGGGTCATTCCCGGGAATGTGTCCCGGCAAATATACCGGGACACATTCCCGGGAATGACCCGAAGCTGCGAATGTAAAAGGGGTATAACTTAACTATTCATTTTTAAAAAGTGCTGGATTGGCCTTTGCATCTGCTGCTGTACAAAATCTATAGAGGACTTCTTGTGAGACTCTCCCGCCTTTAAATCCTGCAAATACTGACATTTTCACAGATTACAGAAATTTGAAACAAAACTACTATCTATTAGTACTGTGTACTGATAGCCTTCATCCAGTACTAAATCAGTCGCCAGGGCTGTCTCCATAGTTCTGTATGTGGATGACAATATGGTACTATTTAAAGGAGCATGTCTCTCTTAGGTAACGATGTCTTCAGCTGGCATTATCTAACAGCTTTAAATAGTCCCATATTGCCATCCACATACAGTCCTATGGAGACAGCCCTTGTGCCAGCTTGTTTTACTACCTGGGTGATGAATTGCTCCTTCTCTCATCTTGACAAATAAATAAATAAATAAATAAATTAATATATATTTTATATATATATATATATATATATATATATATAAATAAAAATAAATAAATAAATATATATATATATCTGTCTCAGCGCAGAGTCTAAAACAATGATTATGTTTTGTGGATCTCTTTAATTATGTACAGATGAGTTAATATATTTTACTGGGCCAGTACCTATCCCATCTACTGGTGTGGTCATCAGCCTGCAAATGTACTAAAGCTGTATATATATATATATATATATATATATACAGAGAGAGAGATCTCAGCTCTCTCTGCATTGCCCTTAGTGATAGACGTGGCAGATGAACTAAAGGTGTTCACAACAAATACACCCCTAGATAGTTAACTGTTTCCTCAATGCTCACAATACTTGCTCATAGTTCACCACATTTTTATGACTCCCGAATTATAGTTACATTTGGTAACTATAACTCTGATCCCGAGTTTGGTGAGGTGGCATACACTAGGGGGCTGCAGGGTGTGAGAGTGGCAGGGCTGTAACCTAGAACACTGGCAATACAATGTATTGAATTAAATATTTGGCACCCCAACAACCTTGGAACATAGTCAATAGATTATGTAGCTTGGCATATCTACTGTATTGAAGGCTGAGTCTATATAAAGGTCACCTTGGCAACCATCCTGGAAAAGTAAAACTGTCTTCACAGACTGATAAAAACATAATTTATTAACTTGCTGAAATTCAGTATGACCAACATTTTTATAAGTACTGTATTCTGCAAAATATTTGCCTCATGCTGCCATATGACATAACATATTACACATTTCTGCAGCTGGGTACATTGGTTTCCACAGGGAAACATCGGAGTGTAGAGATGGATCTTGATCCAGGCACCAATAGGCTGAAGCTTTAGCCTGTCCCAGTATGCATTGGGGCCTCCTCTATAACCCCCGCCTCCAGGCACTGTGAGCTCAGTTTCGTTAACCAGTCCAATGCAGGAGCAGGGAAAAGAGAAGGTAGATGTTAGTCACATAGAACCACGTTCTCATAGCAGGAGAAGGGACTAGCGGCTAATGCCATACAAACCCATAGCAGCTAGATGCGTCAGGAACCAATGTACCTCCTTTTCTGCAGTGGGGTACATTGGTTTCCACAGGGAAACATCGCGGATGTCCTAAAGCAGTTCCACATGGGAGGGGATGCGCCATAGCGGGCATGAGAACCCGGTGTCCAAAGGAAGCATCCTGGGAAGCGGAAGTATCAAAGGCATAAAACCTAATGAACGTGTTGACTGAGGACCACGTAGCCGCCTTGCACAACTGTTCAGCGGACGCGCCTTGGCGGGCCACCCAAGAAGGTCCAACAGACTGAGTAGAATGGGCTTTGATAGCAGCAGGAGCTGGAAGTCCAGCCTGCGCATAGGCTTGTGCAATCAACATTCTATTCCATCTGGCCAAGGTTTGCTTATTTGCAGGCCAGCGACCTGATAGAAGCAGTCCTCTCCACATAAATACGGAGAGCCCTTACTACATCCAAAGACTGCTCTTTGAAGGACAAATCAGAAGTGATAAAGGCCGGAACCAAAATCTCTTGGTTAAGGTTGAAAGATGACACCACCCTAGGCAAATAACCAGGGCGAGTTTTAAGAACAGCTCGGTCATGGTGAAAAGTCAGAAAGGGTGGATGACAGGACAGAGCGCCTAGGTCTGACACCCTCCTAGCAGAGGCAATAGCCAGTAGGAACAAGACCTTGACCGTGAGTTATTTAAGGCAGACTGACTCAAGAGGTTCAAATAGAGACTCTTGCAGGGCATTCGGGACAACAGACAGATACCATGGAGCCACAGGAGGGACATAGGGAGGCTGAATATGTAAAACACCCTGAGTGAAAGTATGAACATCAGGAATAGATGCCATTTTTCTCTGAAACCACACCGACAAGGCAGAGATATGAACCTTGAGGGATGCCAGACGAAAGCCTAAGTCCAGGCCTTGTTGCAGAAAAGCCAGAAGTCTGGAAGTTCTGAATTTGTATGCGTTGTAATTCTTAGAAGCACACCAGGTGAAGTAAGAATTCCAGACCCTGTAATAAATCCGCGCAGAAGCCGGGCTGCGAATATGGCATCTCAACATCACAATTTTTCCAATACTCATCTATGGGGTGCGAGGGAATACTGATGATGTTGGTGGTTGTTAAGTGTGGCAGATCCAAGCATTCTGATGGAACATCATGGCCATCTCCTGCAACTGAATTGCATCTTGTGAATACAATAGGGAATAGCAAGCAAAGTTTGACCATTGTACCACCAAAACTTTGCACTTCAGCCCAATGGGGCATTTCATTTGCTTATATGAAATGGTAACCCAACTTTAAGTGTATATACAGGGAGTTCAGAAAGTTCCTCCGTAGTGAGCGCTGTCCCTGGCTGCTCATCTCTTCTGCAGCCGTGGAAGGTCAAAAAGGGACAGCACTTAATGTACTGTAGATCAATACATAACAAATTCTGTTTTATTTTACATAAAGGGGCAGATGTATTAAGCCTGGAGAAGGGTTAAAGAAGTGATAAAGCAGTGATAAGCGCAAGGTGATAACATACCAGCCAATCAGCTCCTAACTGTCTTTTTTCAAATCCGTAATGATTGGCTGGTGCATTATCACCAGTTTATCACTTCTTTATCCCTTCTCCTTGCTTAATTCATCTGCTCCAAAGTGTTTAAAAACAATTACAGTATGTTGTCATATTACTTAGAACAGATTCTCTGTAGGAAGACTTGCTTAGAATACAGTCAGTGGAGGCACTTTTTGAACTCCTTGTATACAACATATAATCCATATAGAGAGTCTATTAAGACTAATAATATAATTATGCAAATATAATCAGCCAGTAGTGTATAGTACAAATACACTGTAACTATGTTTTCATGCAATCAATTATACCACTGTATAATTATACTATTTTAATTCCAGTGTGCATGTTAAATATTTCTGCCTTCACTTAATATGTAATAGACACAGTACTCTTGACAGTGTGCAGAGTTTTTGATGCCCAGGCCAATGTGAATAAATATATTCTAAACTGGTAATTGTGCACCCTGCATGATCACGCTGAATTTCTAGGCACAGATAATGTATGGCTGGCACACAGGCAAGAATAGTAATGTTTAAAAAATTAAAGCCATTACTCTGCTGTCCTTTGAACAGAGCTGTCCTAGAACACGCTCCTCATAATAAATACAGCCCTTGTACAGAACTGTGTGTGTGGTTAAATTGTGGCTAGAGGATGTAGACTTTGCAGGATTTTATTTCAGCACCAAGGCCAGGGACATGCCCTGCACAATCTCCCAGATTCTCTGGAAGGGACCCCCCTATTACACTTAAGGTACATTGTCTGTTCTACTGTGCTCCTTTAGGCTTCCCTTTCAGGCTCTCTGCTGTTCACATTGTTCACTGGAGCTTATCTGCCACAAGGTTATAAATGTTTGAAATTAAGGGCTGGTCCCAATTCCCTCCCAAGCAACAGTTGCTAAGAGATTTTCACACCCAGACTCGCTATTAGTGAGGTAATAGATGCCAGCATCTCCAAAGTGGAAACAGCTTGGCAGTTCTGAGAAAGATACAAATGCTGAGGGAGAATTAGAGGGACATTCAGCCGTCATGAAGCTTGTACGCTCAGCTTTACTCTATGTAACAGGTGAACCTACTATGTAAATTATTTTTAAAGGACAATACTAGACAGAAAGGCTCGTTTTATATAACGGAAAGTGAATGCAGTTCTTAATCCTTAACCAGGAGCTCAGGAAAAAGACAAAAACCCAGATCTCCGAGAGATCACCAGGATATGCCCTAATGATAAGCTATGATTATAGGCAAATGTTGACTTTTCCATGCCCTTTGAATACACTGTGCAATATATAACTGCCCTGTGAGCACTTCCTTCTATAGCATGGTCGGTCTGATATTTAAAGAGATAAGACCAGGGCGTGGCCTGACCGGCTGGAAGGAGAACATGTATGCGGAGAGCTCCTCCGTTTCTGCCTCCTACCCCATTAAAAGTTGCCCTCTGCGGCACCCTGTTGCACTGGCACGCTGTTTAAGTGTGCCCTGCTGCCCCCTGTCAGTGTGTTAAAGCCGCGGAGCCGGGGGACTTGGACGCTGGTCCCCGCGGGTTGCGGCCTTGCACTTTACCGGGAGCCGTGACCTAAAGTTACAGCCACGGCCAGGCAGTGAGCTCCGGAGGGCGGGTGCCGGATCGGATCACTGCAGCCGCCTTCTCTCTGCATCCGGAGGCTCCCTGCAGCATGTGTTGCTGAGGGCTGAGTTGGGCACTCGATCTGGGCCCCTGCAGACCGCTGGGTAAGCTGCCTCTGGCTATTGCCAGCAGTGTTTCTCTGAAGTACAGCTATAGGGTGGCGCCCATTTTGTAGCTCACTGTGCTGTGTACTGCTCTCCAGCATCTGTGAGCACTGCTTTATATCTTTGCACTCAAGTGAAGGATTTTATTTTGTATAGAGGCTGGTCTGGGATCAGTTCACCTCACCTTTACTGTTACACTACTGCAGTAAGCTACTGTGACTCCTACACTACCACTTGATTAGCTACTTCAGTTGGTAAATGAGCTCCATACGCACCAATATGTGTCACAGACTTTTCGACTAAATCCCCGAGCACCTCCCAGCACTTACTGTGTTTGACTATGCCATAGTAATACTACAGTACAGGTGGAGTCCTCTTGCTGATGTCTGAGTCGGTTTTGCATTGTGTTTTTTGTTTTGTTTATTTCCCTCTCATCTTTCTCATTTTTGCATTAATGATTCAGTATGCCTCCAAAGAAAAGTAAAATTTCAAAAACAGTCTCCCAAGTGACTTTTTTCAAACTGGCCTCACAACGTCAGTCTACCGGGGGAAATGGTAAATCTCACTCAAAACCTTCACTGTCTTCATCAGAGTCAAATTCTGTACAACTCAGAGGTGACTCCTCTGCTCTAGTTGGGGATGATGATCCCCTAACTGTGGGGGCCATGAAATATCTACTTGCCCAATTTAAGGAAGATGTTGCTGCTGAATTCCGTGCCACACTTCAGGTTTGTCAGCAATCTGTCAAGGATTTGAGTGAGTGTACCAATCATTTGGAGACTAAAATGGGAGAGTTTGTGGGATCCCACAATGACTTAATTGACTCTCACGCAGCCCTTGAGACGGAATTTGCAACTCTTAAAGATAAAATTGCCGATTTAGAGGATAGATCTCGTCGGAATAACCTCAAATTGCGGCGTGTCCCTGAATCTGTCTCAAACAGCAGCCTTCACGATTACGCACTTAACCTATTCAAGAAACTGGTACCCTCAGCCTCTTCCCTGGATCTTTTAATATACGGGATTCATCAACTCCCCAAGGCAACGCTCCAGAGTGGGCGTCTAGGGACATTCTTATGCAAATTCACTATTACCACATCAAGGAAGCTCTGCTGAAATCTACCAGACCCTCGTCTGAGTCTTCTCAGGTTTTAGTCTCGCTACAGCTCTTCTGTGATCTATCTGCTGTTACCCTACTTAAGAGATGTTCGTTCCAACCACTCACTGCGGCTCTTTGAAAGGCGAACATCTTGTACAGATGGGGCTTTCCAACTAGACTCCTTGTTTCACGCAATAGCTATACTATTTCCATTTCTACGGTGGACAAAGGAATTAAAATTATGGCCATGTGGAATATCCCAGGCTCATTTGGTTCCTCTTCTCCAGGCAGTGGATCTCAGCAGGACTGGTCCTTGGTGGAGAAGTCTTCCTGATTTAGAGTGATAAGTCGACATAATAGCCTTAAAGTGTTCTTCTCCGCTGGTTATTGTTTCTCAGTCAGCCTTCCTTGATTTTGTTAGTTTGGTCTACTAACCAGATATCCTTACATATGTATATTACAGGTTATTTCTAGTAGGCGATACAGTTTGCCTGATCAGTTATATCTTGGGTTGCATGTTTGGTTATCTTTCTCTCCCCCTGAAATATTGTTTTGGTAGGTACTGAGGGCGGGCCCCTACCCCCCCCCCAATGCTCTGGTTTAAGGCGGGCATGGTATGTCGCCTTACTATGTTCCCACGCAGGGTCATTTTGGTTATTGTCTTCTTTTTCCTCATTCTCAAATTTTCAATTTTTTTCTCTTTCCTTTTCCTGTTTCCATCTCTTTTCTTCTACATTTTCTACTTGCCAGGTGCTTGTTGTTCGCATTTGTGCTGTGGTTATGATCATGTGATACATTTTTTCTTTCATTTTCATAATGGTTAATATAATTTCTATCAATGCCAAAAGGCTAAATTCTCTTCACAAACGTAAGTTGGCCTTGAACTACTTCCACAAAATGAAAGCTAGTATTGTAGCAGTCCAGAAAACCCATTTCCAGCTCTCGTCCCCGCCTACATTTTTTGATCATAGATATCCACATTGTTACACAGCCAATATCCCCTTGAAAAAAGCAGGGGGTGGCGATCCTTATTGCTCAGCACTGTCCTTTTGTATTGGAGTATATGTACCCTGATCCTGAGGGGAAGTATCTGATCCTATTAGGTAAACTAGATAACGTAGATGTCACCTTAGCCTCCTGCTATGCCCCCAACACTAAGCAACTTCAGTTCTGTAGACGATTTTGTAGGACTCTTAATAGACATGCCAGAGGCGCCCTTATGGTCTTGGGAGACTTTAATATGGTCCTTGATCCAATATTAGACAAATCTAGGTCTGCTGAGTTGGGTTGTGGTAGGACTATTGATTTGTCCTCAGGTTTTTGTCAGATTTTAGCAGAGTTTGATTTATTTGATGCCTGGAGAGCCAAACACCCAACGGTCAGGGATTATATTTATCATTCACACGTACATCATTCCTGTTCCAGGATGGATTTTGTTTTGACTGACAAGTGGTCTTTAGAATCTATATATAAGATTGACATATTACCCATGTCCTGGTTGGATCACACTCCCCTTTTCGTTTCATGGAACATTTCTCAAAGGAAGGTCACACCAGGTCACTGGAGGTTGGGGAAGTATACCTTGACTCAGAGGCCTCTCAAGCTATTCACCAGTTCCTATCTACTAATTTTCCTGAGGATACATCGATTTTCACACTTTGGTGTACTCTCAAAGCTGTGGTCCTGGGTTCTGCCATCTAGGCGGCTGCCAGACTCAAAAGGGATCATAGGATTAAGTTTGAACAAGCGATTGCTAAATCGGCTAAATTGGCGGCGGCCTATAAGGCAGACCCTTCAAACAAAGCTTGTTACAAGCTTCTACTTATGGCACGTGAGGAAGTTAACACATTTTCGCTTAGAGAGGTAACATTTTCCGTCTTAACCAAAAATGTTACTCTTTCAGGAATAGGGCAGGTTACCTCCTGGCTCATAAACTAAGAGGACGGCATGCCAAGAGAGAGTTTATAGTGTTTATAACTCTAAGGGGGCTAAATTGACTGACCCAAATGCCATCGCTAACGAATTTGCAGACTTTTATTCAAAATTATATAATTTGAAAGATGATGTTAATACCCCGCAACCTTCCCCAGAGCAAATTGATGCCTTTTTAAATAGTCTCTCACTACCCTCCCTAGATAATGATACTTGTTTGACTTTGTGTTCGCCTTGGAGCCTGTCTGAGGTAGAAAAAGTGATTGACTCCCTGGTCCAGATGAATTTCCCTCTAACTTTTATAAGACCAACAAATCAGATTTCGCTCCTGTCCTATCGTCTGTGTTTAATGCAGCTTCCAACTCTAAAAAATTCCCGAAGGAGATGCTTGAAGGGCAGATAGTTACGATTCCTAAACCGGGTAAACTCTCTACTGCCGTACAAAATTATCGACCCATTGCACTTTTAAATACCAATGTTAAATTGTACGCTAAACTGATTACCCAACGTCTATGCCCCGAATTACCCTCTTTAATCAGTGCCGACCAGGTCGGGTTTGTCCCTGGGAGGCAGGCTCCGGACAACACCCGAAGAGCTCTTAATATTATAGAATCTTGTAACGGTGAACAAGTTCCCTTACTAGTCCTCTCCCTGGATGCCGAGAAAGCTTTTTATAGATTGCACTGGCAATATCTTCGAACAACTTTGGAGCGTTTCGGCATCAGGGAGAGGATACTTGATTCAATATTAGCTTTATATTCATCCCCCTCTGCTAGGGTTGCCGTGTCCTCTGGGTTTGATATAACAAATGGAACCAGGCAAGGATGCCCTCTTTCCCCACTTGTCTTCGCATTAACTATAGAGCCTCTGGCTGAGAGAATTCGATCCTCTGCTAAGATCATGGGGCCTGTAATAGGTGTCAGTTTACATAAATAAGTATTTTTGCTGACGATATTCTGTTATTTATTCTACAGCCTACATTATCTTTACCTCACCTACATTCTATTTTAGATGAATATGCCAAGATCTTATACTACAGGTTAAATACCTCCAAAACGGAGGCTTTACCTTTTAATATTTCAGACAATGCTGTTAAAGTACTGAAAGATGACTATAAATATTCTTGGCAAACTAAGTCATTGAAATATTTAGAAGTTCAATTGGCTAATGATGGTGACCTTTTGGAAGGATCCTCGAAATAGGCACACCAAGTGCTGAAATGCGTTGGACTATTTGAATTACATCACTCAGGACGCTCTAATGAACCCCCCTCCCGGCTGGAGAGGGAGAGGCCAAAACCTGCACACACCGCTCACTGAAATCGCGGACCCTGCGGCACGTGACCCGGAACCAGGAAGTGGTGAAAGAAACCCACCCAGCAACGGAGCGCAGCGGCTGCTGCACGCCCAGACAGCGGGACACACCTGGGGACCGGCGGATGGGAACGGAGAAGAAGTAGCGGCAGAGAGGTGGAAACTGAGCCAGAGGCGCCCCGAAAGCGCCCCGGCGGTGAGTACAACAAGCCCACCATCTCCTCGCATAGCAGGCAGCACATCTCAACGTAGTGCAGGGGTAGACAGCGGGACGCTGCATAAGTAACCCTGGGACACTTCACATCTGACAATCAGTACAAATACCCTAGGGCACATAGGTTACGCATCCTATGGTAAAGGTTAACTGAAAAGTAAACCTGACGTACACCCTATAGGACTATTGGTATACCAATACGGATGGTATACACCAAAAGGGTAGTCCGTTGACTTACCTGATGAATCAATTTTACCACAAACTTATTTGACTATCAATTTACACCAGATAAAAAAGTTCCTTTATAAACAAGTAATTCATTCAATTTATTCACAAACTAAACTAAGTCAACACATCACATACAACATATTCTAATTTCCCACAATCATCAATTCCGTTTCTTTCACTTTCCTCTGACATCTCATTGTCCGCCCACATCTCCCCATCCCCCCTTGCCTATACCCCTATCAGGAGTTGTGCTTACCACTGCCAAACACATATACCTTTTGGAATGTAACTATATCCCCTTATTGCGGGCGTTTGAGAATGGTTTTTACATGAAGTCTCCTGGTTAGGCCGTGTTGCTGCAGGAAAAAGTATAATACTTCCCATACTTATGTATCTTTTTCGTACAATCCCTAGATCTATTCCCAAGTCCCTCTATACCAAATTCAACAAAATGCTTTTTCATTATGTATGGAAAGGGGCCAGACCTAAAATATCTAGAAATGTCCTTATCCTTCCTAAAAATGAGGAGGGGGTGTTTTTCCCGATTTCGAAAGCTATCATAGAGCTTGTTTACGGTGTCAGCTTATCGATTGGTTCAAATTAGATTACCCTAATCCTTGGGTGATTATAGAACGGTCCTTTTCGCCCATACCCTTGATAGATCTATGTGGTTACCAGTTTGTTTCCTCGTGTGACGGTCTCACTTTGCCCGCAACAGAACTATCACTATCAACTATTGCTTCATTTATCCCTAATTTACGTTTCGACTCCTGGATATCCTGGGGTCTTGTGAAACTGGGTGATATTTGTGACTCAGGGGGCCTAGTTTCTTTCGGTACTTTACAGGAATCATATGATGTACCAAAGCATGATTTCTACAAATAGGCAGGTTCATCATTGGGTCAGCAGCCAGCCTTCTTTTACTGCCGATTCTCCCCCTCTCTGAGACTGATTCGTTCCCGTCTACAATCATCACGTAGTAGAGGCGGTATTTCTTGGTAGTATTCTTCCTTGATATTAGAAACTAAAAAAAGGAAGTTATCATCTCAGATTAAATGGGAATTTGACCTTAACAGACCCTCCTTGATGAAGACTGGAATCGTATAGCTGGTCTATGCTTTAAAATTTCTAAATGTATATCCCACTATGAGATGTACTACAAACTGTGTCATAGAGCTTATTTCACTCCAGAAAGACATCACAAAATTTGACCTATCTCGTCCACATACTGCTGGAGACAATGTGGTTGTATAGGTACTTTATATCATATTTTCTGGACCTGTCCAATGTTACAGTCTTTATGGTGTAATGTATTTGCGCTTATCAATGAGGTGTTGGAAGAGGATGTCCCTGTTGATCCTGTAATAGCCCTCTTCCATTACCACCCAAGGTCATTATCCGATGGTGATGCATATTTACTAGGTCATATTCTAATTGCCACAAAGGAGGCTATAGCTCAGCTGTGGAAGTCAACATCGGTTCCGTGCCTCCCTACTATTGTTAACAGGATTCATAAGCACTATCTCTACGAAACGTCAGATTGTACTTATTCCTCTTCGGCCTCGTCGCCACTAATGAAATGGTGGGGTGAATACATGGAAGAACAGGGACATTCTTTTTTAGGTGGCGCACCTATTGTTATGGTTTCATAAATTTGTACTTATTTACATAGCATGCACCTGGCACGCTTCTCTTCTCTCCCTTTTCTTCTGTTTTTCTCTTTTCTTGTTTCTATCCTTCCCTCTTTCTCCTTACTCTTGCTACGAGGTATCCCCTTCTCTTTCCTATTAGTCTGTGCTGTGGATTTCTGTATGATTTTTATGCTGTCTTTGTCTCTTCCTTCATTCCACGTGTTTTATGATTCTATGTTTTATGTTTATTCAATATTCATCAGCATGGGGGATATTTTTGTTATGGTATTCTAATTTCTAGCACTGTTGGGTTGTTTACTTGTACCCTACACGATGCTCCCTTCCCCTTTCTTTTTCTGTACCCTTATTTGCTTATATTTCTAAACTGAATAAAAACTATTGTTAAAAATATGGGGCATAGTTATACATTTGGACATATTTGTACAGAAATATTTTGTATTATATTTTATTGTACTCTGACATCTACATGCCAAGCGTGCAATTTTTAGACAACTGAACCCAGTTGTTGGGTGTGACAATCGATTGACTTGCTTCCTTTTAAATACAATAGAGCAGGTGGAGTAATTGTTGCTCAGTTATGGCTGTTGGATGGTTGAATATATGCACCATCTATAATTAACCCCTGGGTGAATGGGACCCAGGATGTGATATGTGAACTGTTGATCCATTTACAAGTGTGACACTTTTCATTGCTTTGTTTCATTCACAGAAGGGGTTACTGTGGTGAAACCTCAGACTTGTCCAGCAATGCCCTCAAATCAGCTTTAGTAAAAACGGTTCAGCACATGAAGGTTACTGTGTTACTTGTAGTGCACCGGCATAGGCTTAAGCAAACAGTCCATGCCATTTATCAGCTTTAGTAAAAACAGTTCAGTACATGCAGGTTACAGGGATACTTGTAGTGCACCGGGTTCGGTACAATCAAAGGGGGTCATTCCGAGTTGATCGTAGCTGTGCAAAATTTAGCACAGCTACGATCAGGCACTCAGGCATGCGGGGGGACGCCCAGCACAGGGCTATTCCGCCGCGCATGTCAGTGCCGTCTCCCCCCCCCCTCCGCAGAAGTGCATAGGCATCGCGCTGCGGCGATGCCTTTGCACTTCAAGAGTAGCTCCCGACCAGCGCAGCTTTAGCGTGCTGGCCGGGAGCTACTCGTCGCTCCCTGGCCTGCAGCGGCTGCATATGACGTCATGCAGCCACTGCGGGCCGCCACCCCCGCACGGTCCGGCCATGCCTGCGTTGGCCGGACCGTGCCCACGAAACTGCGGCCAAACGCCGCCGTTCCGCCCCCTCCCGCCCAGCGACCGCCTCTGCCTGTCAATCAGGCAGAGGCGATCGCAGCCCAGCTACGGCCTGCGGCCATCTGGCATGCGCCGGTGCACTACAGCGCCGGTGCATGCACAGTGGGTACCCATTCGCTCGGCTGCGATAAAAAGCAGCGAGCGAAAGGGTCAGAATGACCCCCAAAGGGCCTAATTCAGAGTTGATCGCAGCAGCAAATTTGTTAGCAATTGCGCAAAACCATGTGCACTGCAGGGGAGGCAGATATAACATGTGCAGAGAGAGTTAGATTGGGTTGGGTGTATTCAAACTGAAATCTAAATTGCAGTGTAAAAATAAAGCAGGCAGTATTTACTCTGCACAGAAACAAAATAACCCACCCAAATCTAACTCTCTCTGCAAATGTTATATCTGACCCCCTGCAGTGCACATGGGCCCTCATTACGAGTTGTTCGCTCGCTAGCTGCTTTTAGCAGCATTGCAAACGCTAGGCCGCTGCCCTCTGGGAGTGTATCTTAGTTTAGCAGAATAGCGAACGAAAGGTTAGCAGAACTGCTACTAAATAATTCCTTGCAGTTTCTGAGTAGCTCAAGACCTACTCCTAGATTGCGATCACCTCAGTCCGTTTAGTTCCTGCTTTGACGTCACAAACTATCCAGCCAATCCTGCCTTTTTTCCTGGCATGCCTGCGTTTTTTAGCACACTCCCTGAAAACGCCAAGTTGCCGCCCAGAAACACCCACTTCCTGTCAATCACACTACGATCACTCGAGCGTTGAAAAAACGTTGGTCGAGCTTGTGTAAATCTCCAAAGTTTTGTGTTAAATTACTTAGCGCATGCACACTGCGTACCATGTGCATGCGCATTTTCCACCTAATCTCTGCGTTACGAAAAACGGCAACGAGCGAACAACTCGGAATGACCACCATGGTTTTGCCCAAGTGCTAACAAATTTGCAGCAGCGATCAACTCTGAATTACCCCCAAAGAGTCTATGCAGAAAAGAAAACCACTCTGAAAAAGACAGTTCAACATATGCTGGTCACTGTAGTACTTGTAGTGCACCAGCTTAGTTTTAAGCAAATTTGTCCAGAAGTACCCTCGAATCAGCTTTAGTAAAACGGTTCAGTTACTTGTAGTGCCCCGGCGTAGGTTTAAACAAACAGTGTATGCAATTAATCAGCTTTAGTGAAAACAGTTCAACACATGAAGGTTATTGTGGTACTTGTAGTGCATCAGCATAGGTTTAAACAAACAGTCTGTGCAATTAGTTAGCTTTAGTGAAAGCAGTTCAGCAATAAGGGAGCTTCGGTGCTCTTTCCTCTAGACGTTATCTACAACAGGCTTCTCACCCCTAGCTGTGGCTCTGCTGCCATCCTGAGACGTGATCTCCTACGCTCCACCTTGCACAGCAAACACTCCCAAGGTCTCTGAGTACCATCCAGCAGCTGCGGAGACAGCCATCACGCAGCCTGTGTAATGACAGGGTCTTTTCTCTTTCTATAAATATATACGTATTAATTCAAACATAGCTTTTATTAGGTATGGGTTAAAATAGATATGAGGTCAGCTACTGGCATAAAATCAACAATCAAAGGGATACATCCCAAAAATTCTATATACCGTATGTATATGGCGGTATCACATCCCAAAAATTCTGCAGTGTTTTTTTAATCACCAACAAAGATAATAACTGGCTTGTCATTCATTCATGGCGATGATATTTTTATTTTGATATTACAAATAGTGCGGACCTCTTGGTGTACTCACTGCAAGAGTCTTCTGTGGGTCTTAGCGCCGGCTTGACGCAGCCAAGAACCTCTTACTGTGGCAGCTCTCTGTGTCAGTGCCACAGCTGCTGACCCCAGACCTGTCCTGCCATCTCCATTTTCCTGGCCACTGGGCAAATCTACTCACCCACCAGTCTGCGCTGAACTCCTGGCTGCTACATGGTGAGACTGCTCCACAGGTACATTCCCTTCTATCTGGGCCCCTCCTGCTCCTCGGCTGCCTCTCTTATCCCTCTCCTGCTGGGCGTTCTGCCTCTCCTCTGGGTCTCTGTCACTTTACTGGCCTGGGATCCTTTGGAGACAGCCAGGCTCCTTTACCCAGCGACCTGAGTCTCTTAACTGGGAGGAAGGGGGGGGAGTCCTGGTGATTTGTGTATCTGGCAGCTCAGTGGCCCTGTCAGACTTTCCTGCACATGCTCAGGGAAGGCCCTGGAGAAAGAGTCACTTAAAGTTCACCTAGTTACTCTGTTAGGGTTGAGTGGGACAGCACAACCCTAAAAAAAAAAGGGGGTGTCCGATTTGCAAACATGCGGATTGCTACAAGCTGCATGTCTTTCTACCAACCCAGTCACCATTTTTCAGGCAAGTAATCTTTTATGGAGATGCTGCTGAAACTCGCCTACCGGGTCACTGTGGCCTGCTTGCAAGAGTCAGTAAGCTTCTTGCAAGTGGGCCGCTACAAAGGGCTATATAAAGCTCAGAAGCAGATGACTGGGCAACCAGGTAATTGGGTTACTACAGCCAAGAGCAGTACTGCACTGTTACCTGATAGACTTTGGCTGGTCCGCTGATGCATTCCAGGCAGGGGTACCACTGTTTGTTGGTCCAGTCCCAAATGACATGACTTATGATCAGTGTGATAACTTGTGCTGGTGACTGCCAATGATGAAATATGTGGACATACAGACACTCAGCTACATAACTGAACCTTAAGATGACTGGCAAGCACAATTTACTTAATTTAATATTTTTTACTAACTCGACAAGAAACTTTTGGCCTAGGGGAGCTGTGAAAAAAATGCACCGTGATTTGAAAAAGTTAAGGAACCACTGGTGTACGCTAAAAGAAAATAGACACTTTACTACTGCGCCTATACAAAAAACATCAATAAACATCTGTTGTGTTCCACTTACCAGGCTCGGTGTGTAAATGAAATTCTTATAGTACAATTAAATACTCATACGAAGGCATATAAATTGCAGATTATGTTTGATAGATATATATGAAATATTCTTAACCTGTGCTACAGTCTCAAGGATACGCAGGTGGTTCTATTTATAATCTGACATGCAATCTGCTCATAAATTGCTAATTCCAGTTACAGCATTTTCATATCATATAATGATCCATCCATAAACTGAATTTAAAAATACTTCTTAAATACTTCTTAAATTGAAGATTACCATATTTGTATATACTGGCTAATCAGACTACCGAACTACAACTCTCATCGTGCTGTACCTCAGCTCCACATACTAAGAGCATACCATGCATTTATTACTACTATCTACCTCCGTTTGTCTTACAGTGATTCTCAAACTCGGTCCTCAGGACCCCACATGGTTCACGTTTTCCATGTCTCCCAGCAGCTGCACTGTGTATCACCAACTGTCAAATTTAAAAAATGTACAGGTGACCTGCAAAACATGAACCGTGTGGGGTCCTGAGGACCGAGTTTGAGAACCTGTGTAGGATGACTGGTACAACTGTACCGTCCTTCTACATCAGTGGTTCTCAATCATTTTCCTACTGGGTATCTGTTGGCAGCCCATTTAAGTTCTTTGAACGCCCATCAATTTGCAAAGCAAAACATCTGTAATGAATATAGTTGCTGTTAGATAAAATATTTAGATGTCACTACTTTATATATAAAATAAATAAATGTGCCACAGTGTAAACAAGATTGAACAAAATGACACAATAAGAGAATGAATTGTACATATGTATTTCTAACCTATTACAATTTATGAAAAGAGTAAAAACTCACAATAAAACTATGGGGTCTATTCAATTATTGTCGGATCCTCTCTGACGAGAGGATCCAACACTACAGTATTCAATTTGCGGGCATTTCCAAAATATTTTTTGGCCGTTTTCAACAATGCCGAACTGACCTTTAAAAAAGTCGGTTCGGCATTGTCGAAAACAGACCAACAACCTGTTGGAAACGCACGCAAATTTGACAAAATATGTGGCTCCACGGCTAATCCGCTGAGCCACGTGTTTTCCGACAAGTCAGAAAAACGGCAGTGGAATTGAATAGAATGATCGTCGGAAAATGCAGTTTTACCGACAAGTCGGGAATTCCGACAATAATTGAATAGACCCTTATGCCTTCATTCACAGGAATACGCAGATACAGTAGACTATTTCATTTTGTTACCTACTGTGATGTGTGGGGCTACAGATCCCTAGAACAATGGTTGTCTATGTGCCTAATTATCACCTGTATGTCCCCTGCTCCACCGTTATAGAAAATGTTTCAAGTTCCCCTGAATGTGTCAGTGAGTACTCCTGGCTCACCAGTATCTCAAGTTGAAAACCTTTGTATGGATGATAGCATAAATCGATAATGTCTATTCATCTGGCATCAGTGAAATTGTTATCTTCACGATAATTTCCATAAGGGTCGGGTATGAAATACCGGCTGTCGAGAAGCGGATCCCAACACCAGATAGGGGTAAGCATTTTACCCCTCTCCTGCCCCCTACTCTAACACTAACCCTTGGGGTGTGATGGCTAGGGCTAATCCGTGGGGTTGGCAGCTAAGACTAACCCTTGGGGGTGGCAATAGGGCTAACCACCCCCTAGTGCCTAACCCTAACCTCTCCTAGTGCCAAACCCACCCGCCCCCGGGTCCTAATCCTAACCCTGATACTCACCTTCGGGATTCCAGTGGTTGGTGTCCCGGCACTGGTGTCCTGAGTAGTGTCAGGATTCCAGTGTCGGTCACATAACCGCCGAGATGCCGAACGCATCGCCTCCATACTATGGTTAGGTATGTCAGTTAGGTAAAAGGCTACAGTACTTTTTATTCCTATTGAATTCTGGATTCTGGTAAAATCTCAGCGCACTATCTATGAGATAAGGGAATTGGCATACTGGCACTCTATACTCCCTGTCTATCTCAGTCACAGGAAGCCGGGGTTTATCTGTTCCTTCTACCTGCAAATAGCAGGCAGTGCAAATACCGGTTTCCTGATGCTCTTTCTAGAGCCGATAAACTCTGTGATCTCTGTGGGCAGAAACCCAGCATTTACACTGCAGACAGAAGGGGCAGATAAACGCTGGGTTCCTGTTGCTGATATACAGAGTGCATTGAACTTCACTCAAGTCCTCATTCCGAGTTGATCGCTCGCTAGCTACTTTTAGCAGCCGTGCAAACGCATAGTCGCCGCCCACGGGGGAGTGTATTTTCGCTTTGCAAGTGTGCAATCGCATGTGCAGCCAAGCGGTACAAAAACATTTTGTGCAAAACAAGACCAGCCCTGAAGTTACTTATCCTGTGCGATGATCCTAGCGATGGAGGTCCTGGAATTGACGTCAGATATCTGCCCTGCAAACGTCTGGACACGCCTGCGTTTTTCCTACCACTCCCAGAAAACGGTCAGTTGACACCCATAAACGCCCACTTCCTGTCAATCTCCTTGCGATCGGCTGTGCGAATGGAATCGTCGCTAGAAGCTTTGCACAGCAACAATGCTGTTTGTACCTGTATGACGCACGTGCACATTGCGGTGCATGCGCAGTTTTGCCTTTTTTTACCTTATTGCTGCTCTGCGAAAATCGGCAGCGAGCGATCAACTCGGAATGACCCCCTGTGTCATTCCGCTATAATAACAAGATTCCATAACCACTCCTGTAAATTGCTTTACAAAACTAGCACCACGTTGTCATGCAAATCCTTTTTCTCTTACGTCCTAGAGGATGCTAGGGACTCCGTAAGGACTATGGGGTATAGACGGGCTCCGCAGGAGATAGGGCACCTAAAAAGAACTTTGACTATGGGTGTGCACTGGCTCCTCCCTCTATGCCCCTCCTCCAGACCTCAGTTAGATCTTGTGCCCAGAGGAGAATGGGTGCACTGCAGAGAGCTCTCCAGAGTTTTCTGTGGAAGAAGAATTTTGTTAGGTTTTTTATTTTCAGGGAGTCCTGTTGGCAACAGGCTCCCTGCATCGTGGGACCGAGGAGAGAGAAGCAGAGCTGGCTTGTCAAATTGGGCACTGCTTCTAAGGCTACTGGACACCATTAGCTCCAGAGGGAGTCGGAACACAGGTCTCACCTGGGGTTCGTCCCGGAGCCGCGCCGCCGTCCTCCTCACAGATGCCGAAGATAGAAGCCGGGTGAGTATGAGAAGGCAGAAGACATCATAGGCGGCAGAAGACTTCAGATCTTCATGAGGTAAGGCGCGCAGGGGGGGGGGGGAGGGGGCGCCCTGGGCAGCAATAAACCTCACATTTGGGCACTGACAAGGTAGATTAGGCTGCTGGGCAGTAATTCTACGATCCCCTGCCATTTTCAATTTAAAAAAATCACCGGGACCGAAGCCCGCCGTCGGGTGGGCGGAGCTTGATCCCCAGCACTAACCAGCGCCATTTTCTCCACAGAAGCTGCATGAGGAAAACGCTGGCTCCCTGGTCTCTCCCCTGCTGAACATTCAGGCTGGAAAAAAGAGGAGGGGGGCATTTTGAGCGCAGTGAGTGGGAATCTGGTCATTTTATATATATATATATATATATATATAAAAGCGCTATCTGGTCATATTTTTCCAGTGTTATTAAGCGCTGGGTGTGTGCTGGCATACTCTCTCTCTGTCTCTCCTAAGGGCCTGGTTGGGGTTTTGTCCCCTTATAGGTTAATTCCTGTGTGTGTGGGGTGTCGGTACGTGGTGTCGACATGTCTGAAGCGGAAGGCTTTTCCAAGGAGGAGGTGGAGCAAATGAGTGGTGTGTCCCCGTCGGTTGTGCCGACTCCAGATTGGATGGACATGTGGCATATGTTGAATGCAAGTGTGGCATCTTTACATAAAAGGCTTGATAAGGCTGATTCAGGGGGGACATCAGGGGGTCAATCCTCAGATTGGACCGACTCACAGGGCCCGTCGGGGTCTCAAAAGCGTCCCTTAACACAAGACACTACTACCGACACGGATTCTGATTCCAGTGTCGACTATGACGAAGTAAAATTGCACCCTAGGGTGACTAAAACCATTCAGTGTATGATTGTGGCAATTTGGGATGTGTTGCATATTGTGAATGAACCCTCTGTCCCCGACACAAGGGTACACATGTTTAAGGAAAAGAAACAGATTATTAACTTTCCCACATCTCATGAATTAAATTAATTCTTTGGAAAAGCTTGGGAGACTCCGGATAAGAGACCGCAGATCCCCAAAAGAATTTATATGGCATACCCTTTCCCTAAGCAGGACAGGGAGATTTGGGAATCACCCCCCACTGTGGACAAAGCCCTGACGCGCTTGTCCAAGAAAGTGGCGCTACCGTCTCCTGACACAGCAGCCCTTAAGGACCCTGCAGATCGCAGGCAAGAAACTACCTTAAAGTGTATTTATTCTCATACGGGTGCTGTGCGAAGACCGACAATTGCGTCGGCATGGGTGTGTAGCGCAATTGCAGCTTGGACAGATGAGCTGACAGATCAATTTGATAATATGGATAAGGATACTATATTCCTAACTCTAGCCCATATTAAAGACGTAGTCTTATTTATGAGGGATGCTCAAAGGGACATTGGATTGCTAGCTTCTAGGGCCAATGCCATGTCTGTCTCAGCGAGAAGATCCTTATGGACTCGCCAATGGACGGGTCATGTATTGTTTGGGGATGGGCTGACGGACCTGGTTTCCACAGCCACAGCAGGTAAATCAAATTTTTTACCATATATTCCCCAACAGCAAAAGAAAGTAACACCCTATCAGATGCAGTCCTTTCGGTCGCACAAGTCCAAAAGAGGTCGGGGATCCTCTTTCCTCGCCAGAGGTAAGGGCAGAGGCAAGAGAGCACCTGCTTCGGCAGGTGCCCAGAAACCAAAGTCCTCCCCGGCTGCTCCAAAACCCACAGCATGACGCTGGGGCTCCCTTGAGGGAGTCCGCACTGGTGGGGGCACGTCTTCGACTTTTCAGTCAGGCCTGGGTCAGTTCGGACCTGAATCCCTGGGTGTTGGAAATAGTTTCCCAGGGTTACAAATTGGAATTCGAGGAGGTGCCCCCGCGCCGATTTTTCAAATCGGCCCTACCAGCTTCCACATCGGAAAGGGATGTAGTGTTAGCTGCAATTCAAACGCTGTGTATACAGCAAGTGATAATCACAGTTGATTCCGACAACTCGACTACCGTTCCTAGGTATGATACTGGATACGGAACAAATGAAGGTCTTCCTCCCAATAGAGAAAGCCCAAGACATACAGAACATGGTCAGAGACCTGCTAAAAAAACCGAAAGGGGTGTCCGTTCACCAATGCACTCGAGTTCTGGGGAAAATGGTGGCGGCCTACGAGGCCATTCCCTTCGGCAGGTTCCATGCAAGGACTTTTCAATGGGACCTTCCGGACAAGTGGTCCGGGTCCCATCTGCACTTACATCGGAAAATAACTCTGTCCCCAGGGACCAGAGTGTCCCTCCTGTGGTGGTTGCAAAGTGCTCACCTCCTGAAGGTTCGCAGGTTCGGAATTCAGGATTGGATCCTGGTTACCATGGACGCGAGCCTCCGAGGATGGGGAGCGGTAACACAGGGAAAACATTTTCAGGGTCTTTGGTCAAACCAGGAGTCCTGTCTACACATCAATGTGTTGGAACTCAGGGCCTTTTACAACGGCCTTCGACAAACGGAGAGTTTTCTTCGAAACCTACCGGTTCTGATTCAATCAGACAATGTCACAGCAGTGGCTCATGTGAACCGCCAAGGCGGGACAAAAAGCAGAGTCGCGATGGCGGAAGCCACAAGGATCTTTCGCTGGGCGGAAAATCATGTAAGCGCTCTGTCAGCTGTCTTCATTCCGGGAGTGGACAACTGGGAAGCAGACTTCCTCAGCAGACACGATCTCCATCCAGGAGAGTGGGGACTTCATCAAGAAGTCTTTGCAGACGTAACACGTCTTTGGGGAACTCCTCAAATAGACATGATGACGTCACGCCCCAACAAAAAACTTCAGAGGTACTGCGCCAGGTCTCGGGACCCTCAGGCAATAGCAGTGGACGCTCTGGTAACACCGTGGGTGTTCAAATCGGTCTACGTGTTTCCTCCTCTTCCTCTCATCACAAAAGTGTTGAGGATCATAAGACGAAGAAGAGTACGAACGATACTCGTTGTCCCAGACTGGCCTCGAAGGGCCTGGTACTCGGATCTACAAGAGATGCTCACAGGAGATCCCTGGCCTCTTCCTCTGAGGGAAGACCTGTTGCAGCAGGGGCCCTGTGTATTTCAAGACTTACCGCGGTTACATTTGACGGCATGGCGGTTGAACGCCGAATCCTAGCGAAAAAGGGGATTCCGGAAGAGGCATCCCTACGTTAATAAAGGCTAGGAAGGAGGTGACGATAAAACGTTATCACCGTATCTGGCGAAAGTATGTGTCTTGGTGTGAGACCAAGAATGCACCTACGGAAGATTTTCATCTGGGTCGTCTTCTCCACTTCCTACAGACAGGAGTGGATATGGGCCTGAAATTAGGCTCTGTTAAGGTACAGATTTCGTCCCTCTCGATTTTCTTTCAGAAGGAATTGGCTTCTCTTCCAGAAGTCCAGACGTTTGTAAAGGGAGTGCTGCACATCCAGGCCCCTTTTGTGCCTCCAGTGGCACCATGGGACCTGAACGTGGTGCTGCAGTTCCTAAAATCACACTGGTTTGAACCGCTTAACAAGGTTGAGTTGAAATTTCTTACCTGGAAGGTGGTCATGTTGTTGGCCTTAGCATCAGCAAGGCGAGTGTCAGAATTGGAGGCTTTGTCACACAAGAGCCCCTACTTGATTTTTCATGTGGATCGAGCTGAATTGAGGACAAGTCCACAATTTTTGCCTAAAGTGGTTTCTTCGTTCCATATGAATCAACCTATTGTGGTGCCTGTGGCTACAAGTGACCTGGAGGATTCCAGATCCCTGGACGTAGTCAGGGCCTTTAAAATTTATGTAGCCAGGATGGCTAGAATTAGGAAAACAGAGGCTCTGTTTGTCCTGTATGCGGCCAATATGATTGGCGCTCCTGCTTCGAAGCAGACTATTGCTCGCTGGATCTGTAATACGATTCAGCAGGCTCACTCTACGGCTGGATTGCCGGTACCAAATTCGGTTAAGGCCCATTCCACTAGGAAGGTGGGCTCTTCTTGGGCGGCTGCCCGAGGCGTCTCGGCATTACAACTTTGCCGAGCGGCGACTTGGTTGGGGTCAAACACTTTTGCTAAATTCTACAAGTTTGATACCGTGGCTGATGAGGACCTAGCGTTTGCTCAGTCGGTGCTGCAGAGTCATACGCACTCTCCCGCCCGATTGGATGCTTTGGTATAAACCCCATGGTCCTTACGGAGTCCCCAGCATCCTCTAGGACGTAAGAGAAAATAAGATTTTAAACCTACCGGTAAATCTATTTCTCCTGGTCCGTAGAGGATGCTGGGCGCCCGTCCCAGTGCGAAAACTCTGCAAGACTTGTATATAGTTGTTGCTTACATAAGGGTTATGTTACAGTTGACATCGGTCTTGGACCGTTACTGTCGTTTGTTCATACTGTTAACTGGTTATGTATGTTCCAGGTTACATGGTATGATTGGTGTGGGCTGGTATGAATCTTGCCCTTGGATTGCTAAATCCTGCCTTGTATTGTCCATCTCCTCTGGGCACAGTTCTCTAACTGAGGTCTGGAGGAGGGGCATAGAGGGAGGAGCCAGTGCACACCCATAGTCAAAGTTCTTTTTAGGTGCCCTATCTCCTGCAGAGCCCGTCTATACCCCATGGTCCTTACGGAGTCCCCAGCATCCTCTACGGACTAGGAGAAATAGATTTACCGGTAGGTTTAAAATCTTATTATTATCTTCTTTGTTGTTGTTTTTTTAGAGCTATATTTGCTACTCATTTACTGCGACCTTAACTAATGTAATAATATCTGGATAACAATTATTATATTATTTGTACTCCAGCGCAACGTTTGTATTTTTCAGATATGCTTCCCAAAGCTCTTCTATGCTTGCAGTCCTAAAATAGGTCAATTTGGGTTATGCAGAATTGCATTATTTCACTTACGGGCAGAAACACCATTCCATTTATTGAAGAATGCTAAACATACTGTGTAAGCAAGTACTTATTAATACTTTTAAATGCACTTATGGCTTCAACCTTGATATACACCTTTTTATACAATATATTTGACATTCATCCAGTCCAGTGACACTGTATCTATCAGCTTACTGCTCTTTGCCCAGAGCTTTCTTACACTTAAATGAAGAAATCCCACTTGCTGTCATTGCTTCTTTTCATGCCGCGGTCACCACATCCCACACTCGCTTTTGTAGTGCTGCTCGGTGCAGATGCTTAATCCCAAGAGTTTACAGTCTTTTTTTTCTTGACCTGAGGTTGTTCACAAGCCTAATTTTTGATGGCAGATAGATTTGAAAGGCATTGGTAGGAAATGTGACTGGCACTACAATGAGTTGTAAGAAGATATCATTATATTATTTAAGAGGCAATTCAATTTCCTAACTCCTAGTGTAGACAGAAAATATACACATGCAGTAACATGTTTTAAATTTTCAAACACACATTCTGCAGTCATGCATGCGTACTTATACGTGGGAGTATAGCTGCATGGCAGAGTGTTTACTAAATACCGCGCAGAAGGAGTGCGTCTGGACTGACAAATTGCGTGATCCTGTGACCCAGGAAGGATGTGTGTGCCACAATATCCACTGTACTCAAAATTTAATTACCCCCTAGAAAAGTACTGTATTTTCATTAGGTGGCCCCTTACCTAGTGTGAGGGGTTAGCGCCACTCTAGGAACTATTGTTCTCGGTAGTAATGCAGGGTTAGGGGTAGTGTAGTGTGTGGAGGGAGAGCAGTTGCAGGGGTAGTGTAGTGTAGTGTGTGCGGGGAGCGAGTGCAGGGTTAGGGATAGTGTAGTGTGTGTGGGAGTTGGTGCAGGGCTAGCGGTAGTGTAGTATGTGTTCAGCGAGCATGTCCAGGGTTAGGAGTAGTGTAGTGTGTGCAGGGTGAGCGGTAGTGTAGTGTGTATGGGGAGCAGGTGCAGGGTTAGGGAAAGTGTAGTGTGTGTGGGAGTGGGTGCAGAGCGAGCGGTAGTGTAGTGTGTGCAGAGAGTGGGTGCAGTGTTAAGGGTAGTGTGTATGGGGAGTGTGTGCAGGGTGAGCGGTTGTGTAGTGTGTATGGGGAGCGGGTTAGGGGTAGTGTAGTGTGTGCAGGGTGAGCGGTAGTGTAGTGTGTATGGGGAGCGGGTCAGGGTTAGGGATAGTGTACTGCATGTGTTAACGGGTGCAGATTGAGCTGTAGTGTAGTGTGTGCAGAGAGCAGGTGCAGGGTTAAGGGTGGTATAGTGTGTGCAGGTTGAGCGGTAGTATAGTGTGTGTGGGGAGCGGGTCAGGGATAGTGTACTGCGTGTGGGAGCGGGTGCAGAGCGAGCAGTAGTGTAGAGTAGTGTGTGCAGAGAGGGGGGCAAGGTTAGGGGTGGTGTAGTGTGTGCATGGTGAGCGATAGTGTAGTGTTGTGTGTATGGGGGCGGGTCAGGGTTAGGGATAGTGTAGTGTGTGGGAGCGGGTGCAGGGCAAGCAGTAGTAAAGTGTAGCTTGTGCAGAGAGCGGGTGCAGCGTTAGGGGTAGTGTAGTGTGTGCAGGGTGAGCGGTAGTGTAGTGTGTAGTGTAGTGTGTGTAGGGAGTGGGTCAGGGGTAGTGTAGTGTGTGCAGGGTGAGCGGTAGTGTAGTGTGTGTGTGGGGAGCGGGTTAGGGATAGTGTAGTGCATGGGAGCGGGTGCAGAGCGAGCGGTAGTGAAGTGTAGCTTGTGCAGATAGCGGGTGCAGGGTTAGGGGTAGTGTAGTGTAGTGTGTGCAGGTTGAGTGGTAGTGTAGTGTGTGTGGAGTGGGTGAGGGTTAGGGATAGTATAGTGTGTGTGGGAGGGGATGCAGAGTGAGCGGTAGTGTGTGCGGGGTGCGGGTGCAGGGTTAGGGGTAGTGTAGTGTGTGCACCGTGAGTGATAGTGTGTATGGGAAGTGGGTGCAGGGTTAGGGGAAGTGTAGGGTGTGTGGGAGGGGGTGCAGAGTGAGCGGTAGTGGGTGCGGGTGCAGGGTTAGGGGTAGTGTAGTGTGTGCAGCGTGAGTGATAGTGTGTATGGGAAGTGGGTGCAGGGTTAGGGGAAGTGTAGGGTGTGTGGGAGGGGGTGCAGAGTGAGCGGTAGTGTAGTGTGTGCGGGGTGCGGGTGCAGGGTTAGGGGTAGTGTGTGCAGGGTGAGTGATAGTGTGTACGAGAAGTGGGTGCAAGGCTAGGGGAAGTGTAGGGTGTATGGGGAGTGGGTGCAGGGTTAGGTGTAGTGTAGTGTGTGCGGGGAGCAGGTGCAGGATTAGGAATAGTGGGGTGCAGGGATAGGGATAGTATCTAGCCTGTGCCTGGCTATGGAAGCTGTCTGCGATGCTGGAGAAGAGACGGAGGAGAAGCACAGCACTGCAGAAGGTGAGTAATTAAGGACTAATTAAGCTTATTGGAAACTTCCAGTAGCTTAATTAGTCATTAGGGGGCTGTCCAAAGGATTCCAGAGCAAGTCTTGACAATTTAAGCTCAAAATAAGGATTTACTGTAAGTAAAAAATTAGACCTACAGTAGAGACGTTAAAAAAAAGGGTTGGGCGTGCAAAAAAAAAAAAAACCTAGCCCCGCACACAATTGAATACTAAGAAATTTTGCACCTGTGGGCAAAGTCCAGAATGTATGAGATTTTTGCTAAACTTACACATTATTAAATATGCCCCTTAATTGTGCCGTTTTTATAGTCCATACCTTATATTTGTCATTTTAGACATCGGAGTCTCCTTTGCAGCTTGTCGCTCACACCGTGATTGGCTGCTGAGTGTTTCCTGGCCATCAGTAGCACCAGAGAATGGTATTGCAGTGATGAACAGGAAATATGAAGAGATAGACGTGGAAAGGAAGGCATAATAATAACCAAAACAGTTCATGTCTAAAGGTCCGTACACACTGGCCGATATATCGGCCGTTCTCTTGAACGGCCGATATATCGTGGGACCGTCGGCCAGTGTGTACGGCCGATACGTCTGTGAACTCCGTCATTCACAGACGTATCGCGTCGGCCCCGCAGCACAGCCGACGGCCAATATATCTACCGATATATTGGCGCGTCGCTGTGTGTGTACGGGGCGGTCAGCCGACCGCCCGTACACATGCTGCGGCGGCCGGCGGTGATTGACAGCTGAACTGGGCTGGCGTGTGTACATGCCCGCCCAGTTCATGACGTCAGTCCCCGACGGATCGGGCAGTGTGTATGCTCAACACACTGCCCGATACGTCCATAGATATATCTGCCGATCAATTGATCTGCAGATATATCTATTGGTGTGTACCCACCTTAAGCCACGGCTGAACTTGTGAGGCATACAGATGGGTCCACCGTTATCTTGACTAGTTTTCTGTGCCTAGTCACAACCAGTCTCAGTTAATCCTATTAAAGGTCAAGATATATGTGGACCCATCTGTAGATACCAGTTTATAGTTAAGTATTGGTGGCTGGGCATTTTTAGAACAGGCATGTGATTGTTTTTCCATAACAGAAAAAGTTTCCTGGGGAAGTTTGTAGCAGGATAACATGGGTAATATTTTTTTTTTTTTTTATAAAATATGTTTATTGAAAAAGATGAACATTATAATTGGCATAACTACAGTTACACGACAGGTTGGCAAAGGAATATCAGACAAAGGTTTTTAAGCTCCTTAGGAAAATGGGGAAACCATTCAGGGAAAGAGAGATCGACATAGGAACATACAGTACATGTGCAAAAGGAATCACCGTATAAAATCTATCAAAGACAATCCGTGTATTGTAAAAATGAATATGCGGCAAGATGGAGCGAATAGACTGCACTGGTTCAGACGTCTTAAACCTATTCAGTTTCCTTATATGAATTTCCTTTTAGAAAGGCGGGGAGTCCATCTCCAATAAAGATAAGTTATACCAAGAGGTGAGATGTACCACATCCCTAAGAAAATCACTCTCTTCCATTTACAGTGTGCACACATAAGGTAGCCATATATCAAAAAAGGACTGCAAACGAGATTCTAAATCTAAAGAACAGTCTATCCACTCCATCCTATAAACAGATGATAATCTGGGTAGCATAAGAGAAAGAGCGGGTAATATTTTTTGTAAATGTATTAGCACTTTATATGAAATCCCAGAGGAAAAAGATATTTGCACCAGAAGTTTCAAAACCACCAATGTTATACAGATAACGCTGTTTTGGCGGCAGCTTTATATACAGGTCTGCTCATGGATAAGAGAAACCTCTTCAATTGCTGCTGATTCAGTTAGATCAGCGGTTCTCAAACTCTGTCCTCAGGACCCCAAATAGGTCACGTTTGCCCCGTCACCCAGCAGGTGCACAGGTGCATTCCTTACTCACTGACACATTTTAAAAGATCCACAGGTGGAGCTAATTATTTCACCTGCGATTCTGTGAGGACACCTGGAAAACATGATCTGTATGGGGGCTTGAAGACCAAATTTAAGAACTTATGAGTTAGATACATCTGCTAGAGCATAGGTTCACAAACTCGGTCCTCAGGACCACACACAGTGCATGTCTTGCAGGTAACCCAGCAGCTGCACAGGTGTATCAATTACTTACTGACAGATTTTAAAAGGTCCACAGGTGGAGCTAATTATTTCACTTCCGATTCTGTGAGGAGACCTGCAAAACATGCACTGTGTGGGGTCCTGAGGACTGAGTTTGAGAACCTGTGTGCTAGAGAGTGTATATAATAACTCTTGGCCACGTAGGAACAGATTTGTTTTAGCAAAATGACCCCAAGGGTTTACTGTACTACATCTATTTCAGAGAACAAGTAATGTCTACATATATATAATATATGTATTCAATGAAATGTGTTCACTTCTGTGCCAGTGTTTCATCGACCAAATAGTTCCCAAAATCAACATTGTCTTCCAGCGGTATAACACACGGGTTTGTGGTGCGATGGGCAGTGAAACACTCAGCTATTTTGGCTGGCACTGATTACTTGCAGCATTGGTGGAAAGGTAACGCCTGCGCCCTGCAGAGTTGGAGGCTGAAGTGCACAGATCTTATGTAATTTCAGCTGTTAAGTACAGTACATCGTTTTTATTCATAACGACACATTTCACTGAAACATTACAGGAGACCCCAGCATCATCAGGTACAGACACGAAGAACCTGTGTCTTACCTGCTGTACCTATAATGTGACTGTATTTGGATGGTCGGCAGTATGTTTGTATATGTCTATGCCCTGTGCTTATGTCAGTGTATTCTCATTCTGTCTTGGCTGCTTCATTATGGCCACTGACTTCTGTCCTGCTGCTCAGTTTCCCATACTGCCAGATTCAGTATCCATCTGGTAATGTAAAAGTGAGGCTTTCATGGAAAACCTCAAACGCTCAGTGCTGGAGAGTAATTGCTATTGGCAGATAACTGTAATGGGTTGAAGACTAATGTCTGGCTCCCAACCCCTTTCTTCTAGCTTGTTATGTGTTGTCCTTGTCCATTCTATAGCAGTGGTTCTCAAACTCGGTCCTCAGGACCCCACACAGTGCACATATGTATTAATTACTCACTGACACATTTTATACAGTCCACAGGTGGAGCTAATTATTTTACATTTTGTTTCTGTTAGGAGACCTGCAAAACATGCACTGTGTGGGGTCCTGAGGACTGAGTTTGAGAACCTGTGCTCTATACTGTACTCCTTACAAGACATGACTCAATGCGTGTCTCTGCCTTCGGGGTCACTATGGTTCTAGAGTTTCTTGCACCCAGCGGCTGATTTAGAGGTGGACGCTGTTTCACTCATCATGCAGTTTCCCCATGGTTGGGGGACTGCGCATGCATCGAAGACGTAGAGCTCATGTGCCTCTGTACAGCTGTACAGAATTTACTATAGGTACATGCTGTGCAGAACTAGGATGTGGCTTTGTCGCAGTTTGGCCTACAGAGATGCTTGTTAGCCCTTATAATGTAATATATAGTAAGGCCTTTTGTCAGCAAGTGTTTCATAGATTCCTGAATAGAAGTCACTGTTCTTAAACTATTCAGCACTCTGCAGATATCATATTATAATTAGTTGCATTTCACAGGTCCTAAAAATAAATGTAGCTTCTCGTTCCTTCTCTTCCTCTCACAAAAGATTTTTGTTTCTATTCTTTAACTAATTGGAGCCTCCTTGTCACCTGCTTTTTCCTAGCGCATTCCAGAAACGCTGTCTGACTTTTACCTTCCATGTCATTCTCTATCAGTCTCTGACTGCAGTTTCTCCATTCATGTCCCTCTGTCTGTGATCTGCCTACCACAGCTGACAGCACTATAGTATGTTACCTGTTAGAGGAGTTGTGCAAGAGACTTTTAGTGCAGCTGTAATTGTGTTCTTTGTGGCTGTATCTATAGAGGCGTTGGGTATGTGTGACCGGCTACCAGCGACGAGGATCACGGCTGTCAGATGGCCAGCGGGGTGGGTGAGCGGAACGGAGCTCCTTGCGCGCTTGCCACAGGTTATATTCCCACTCTATGGGTGTCGTGGACACCCACGAGTGGGAATAGTCCCGGTTGGTCGACATGCCAACCATCGGGATCTTCAGATGCTGGGATCCCGGCGTCGGTAATGTGACTGTCGGTCTCCTGACCGCCGGTCACATAAACGTAACCCCTATAGAGCTGTATACATTGTTACGCTGGAGATCCTGGTCTTAAGCATGTGTCCCTCACAACTGTGACAATGGAGCAGTGGTTCCCAAACTTTTTTGAACCACGGCGCCTTAGAGTATTAGAATGTTTTTCATGGCACCCCTGGCCCTAAAGTTTCTTATGGAGAAATTTAGAAAGACATATTAGATGAAGTAAATTGTGTATATATGTCATCCTTAGGTTCAATTATGTGGTGAAGGACAAGAATTGCTTCTGTTTGTCCACATATTTAGGATTGGCAGCCACCAGCACTGGTTTTGCCAATTACATTGACAATAAATAATTTTAATTGGCCCTGGACCACCAACCCAGGGTACCCCTGCAAGTGTCCTGAGGCACCCCAGGGTGTACGGCACACAGTTTGAGAACCACTGCATTGGAGCATGGCTAAACAAGATTTCCTCTTATTCATAAATTTGTTGTGTGCTACACCTTTTTTGGGGAACCCGGATGATAGGTCGATAGTCAATAGGTCAACTCCATATGGTCAACAGGAACAAAAGATCAACAGGTTCAAATGGTCGACATGACAATGGTCGACACACATATGACCAACACACCTTTTGGGGAATATTTTTTATTTCAACTTTTTCATCATTTACCATTCACGTGGAATACAATTGGGAATAGTAACCTGTGCCAAGCGTAGCGGTAGTGGAGTGAGACACCTTACATGAAAGCGTGGTGAGGGGATGTGGTACACTAATTGGGGTCACATGTGGTTTTACATAGAAAATTACACCCAAAAAACTTGAATTGACCTGTTTTTTGTGTCTACCATTTCCACACCGCTTTTTATGAGTGGAACATAGAGGAAATTGTTTTGTAAATATAATACAAACCCTACACAATATCATGTTTTTTTCCCCCTCTAGTGTATGTACTGTATTAAGGTTCTGCTCATCAGTGATTTCCCAGACTGATGATGTTGAAGGTGACACACAAGTTGGGGATACCTATATTTAGAGGGCTGCATATATCAAGCTTGTCATTACAGGTAGCTGTATATAGATTCTGTTCCCCAGTGTACCTTACAATAATTAGTTGGAGATTTGATATACTGTAATTACAGAGACATTTTGGACTTCATTTAAGACAGGCACAATCCCTTGATTTAGTACTAGTGTGAATAGGTGGTCACACCTTCCCACCATGTTAGGACAACCCCTTTATTTTAATAACATTTTCCATGTTTCTATTCTGCTCAGCCAAATGTATGACTTACATACATGTGAGAGGTTGGCTCTAGGCTGGAAAAAGTGCACCCAGAAATGAAAAAGTGCACCCGGGAGGAAGAACCACGGAAAAAAATAATAAAGAAATATCATCATTTCAGTGCTTATGCAAAAGTCATTTATCAACGTTTATTCGTATAGTGCCAGCATATTCTGTTGCACTTTTTGATTACAATTGTGTTGAGAAGAAATGACTGTGAGTCATTGTGCAAAGGAAGGAGTGTCCCTAAAACCGCATCCCCGCTTTCTTTGAAACAGACCAGGAGAACAGTAGACACAACAGGCAGCTACCTCTGTAACTCATGGGAATAACTGTTCCTGCGGTATAACATCTTTCTCTATCGTCCTAGTGGATGCTGGGGTTCCTGAAAAGACCATGGGGAATAGCGGCTCCGCAGGAGACAGGGCACAAAAAGTAAAGCTTTAGGATCAGGTGGTGTGCACTGGCTCCTCCCCCTATGACCCTCCTCCAAGCCTCAGTTAGATTTTTGTGCCCGGCCGAGAAGGGTGCAATCTAGGTGGCTCTCCTAAAGAGCTGCTTAGAAAAGTTTAGCTTAGGTTTTTTATTTTACAGTGAGTCCTGCTGGCAACAGGATCACTGCAACGAGGGACTTAGGGGAGAAGAAGTGAACTCACCTGCGTGCAGGATGGATTGGCTTCTTTGGCTACTGGACATTAGCTCCAGAGGGACGATCACAGGTACAGCCTGGATGGTCACCGGAGCCTCGCCGCCGGCCCCCTTGCAGATGCTGAAAAGAGAAGAAGGTCCAGAATCGGCGGCAGAAGACTCCTCAGTCTTCTTAAGGTAGCGCACAGCACTGCAGCTGTGCGCCATTGCTCTCAGCACACTTCACACGGCAGTCACTGAGGGTGCAGGGCGCTGGGAGGGGGGCGCCCTGGGAGGCAATGTAAACCTATTTTTTGGCAAAAAATACCTCACATATAGCCTCCGGGGGCTATATGGAGATATTTAACCCCTGCCAGAATCCGTTGAAGAGCGGGAGACGAGCCCGCCGAAAAAGGGGCGGGGCCTATCTCCTCAGCACACAGCGCCATTTTCCCTCACAGAAAGGCTGGAGGGAAGGCTCCCAGGCTCTCCCCTGCACTGCACTACAGAAACAGGGTTAAAACAGAGAGGGGGGGCACTAATTTGGCGTTAGAAATATATAAAAAGATGCTATAAGGGAAAACACTTATATAAGGTTGTCCCTATATAATTATAGCGTTTTTTGGTGTGTGCTGGCAAACTCTCCCTCTGTCTCTCCAAAGGGCTAGTGGGTCCTGTCCTCTATCAGAGCATTCCCTGTGTGTGTGCTGTGTGTCGGTACGTGTGTGTCGACATGTATGAGGACGATGTTGATGAGGAGGCGGAGCAATTGCCTGTAATGGTGATGTCACTCTCTAGGGAGTCGACACCGGAATGGATGGCTTATTTAGGGAATTACGTGATAATGTCAACACGCTGCAAGGTCGGTTGACGACATGAGACGGCCGACAAACAATTAGTACCGGTCCAGACGTCTCAAAAACACCGTCAGGGGTTTTAAAACGCCCGTTTACCTTAGTCGGTCGACACAGACACAGACACGGACACTGAATCCAGTGTCGACGGTGAATAAACAAACGTATTCCTTATTAGGGCCACACGTTAAGGGCAATGAAGGAGGTGTTACATATTTCTGATACTACAAGTACCACAAAAGAGGGTATTATGTGGGATGTGAAAAAAAACTACCTGTAGTTTTTCCTGAATCAGATAAATTAAATGAAGTGTGTGATGATGCGTGGGTTCCCCCCGATAGAAAATTATTGGCGGTATACCCTTTCCCGCCAGAAGTTAGGGCGCGTTGGGAAACACCCCTTAGGGTGGATAAGGCGCTCACACGCTTATCAAAACAAGTGGCGGTACCGTCTATAGATAGGGCCGTCCTCAAGGAGCCAGCTGACAGGAGGCTGGAAAATATCATATAAAAGTATATACACACATACTGGTGTTATACTGCGACCAGCGATCGCCTCAGCCTGGATGTGCAGAGCTGGGGTGGCTTGGTCGGATTCCCTGACTAAAAATATTGATACCCTTGACAGGGACAGTATTTTATTGACTATAGAGCATTTAAAGGATGCATTTCTATATATGCGAGATGCACAGAGGGATATTTGCACTCTGGCATCAAGAGTAAGTGCGATGTCCATATCTGCCAGAAGATGTTTATGGACACGACAGTGGTCAGGTGATGGAGATTCCAAACGGCACAAAGGTGTATTGCCGTATAAAGGAAGAGGAGTTATTTGGGGTCGGTCCATCGGACCTGGTGGCCACGGCAACTGCTGGAAAATCCACCGTTTTTACCCTAAGTCACATCTCTGCAGAAAAAGACACCGTCTTTTCAGCCTCAGTCCTTTCGTCCCTATAAGAGTCATATTTGCCCAGGGATAGAGGAAAGGGAAGAAGACTGCAGCAGGCAGCCCATTCCCAGGAACAGAAGCCTTCCACCGCTTCTGCCAAGCTCTCAGCATGACGCTGGGACCGTACAGGACCTCTGGATCCTACAAGTAGTATCCCAGGGGTACAGATTGGAATGTCGAAACGTTTCCCCCTCGCAGGCTCCTGAAGTCTGCTTTACCAAGGTATCCCTCCGACAAGGAGGCAGTATGGAAAAAAATTCACAAGCTGTATTCCCAGCAGGTGATAATCAAATTACCCCTCCTACAACAAGGAAAGGGGTATTATTCCACACTATATTGTGGTACTGAAGCCAGAAGGCTAGGTGAGACCTATTCTAAATCTAAAAAAATTTGAACACTTACAAAGGTTCAAATCAAGATGGAGTCACTCAGAGCAGTGATAACGAACCAGGAAGAAGGGGACTATATAGTGTCCCGGGACATCAGGGATGCTTACCTCCATGTCCCAAATTTGCCTTTCTCACTAAGGGTACCTCAGGTTCGTGGTATAGAACTGTCACTGTCAGTTTCAGACACTGCCGTTTGGATTGTCCACGGCACCCCGGGTCTTTACCAAGGTAATGGCCGAAATGATGATTCTTCTTCGAAGAAAAGGCGTCTTAATTACCCCTTACTTGGACGATCTCCTGATAAGGGCAAAGTCCAGGGAACAGTTGGAGGTCGGAGTAGCACTATCTCGGATACTGCTACAACAGCACGGATGGATTCTAAATATTCCAAAATCGCAGCTGATCCTGACGACACGTCTGCTGTGCCTAGGGATGATTCTGGACACAGTCCAGAAAAAGGTGTTTCTCCCGGAAGAGAAAGCCAGGGAGTTATCCGAGCTAGTCAAGAACCTCCTAAAACCAGGAAAAGTGTCAGTGCATCATTGCACAAGGGTCCTGGTAAAAATGGTGGCTTCCTACGAAGCAATTCCATTCGGCAGATTTCACGCAAGAACTTTTCAGTGGGATCTGCTGGACAAATGGTCCGGATCGCATCTTCAGATGCATCAGCGGATAACCCTATATCCAAGGACAAGGGTGTCTCTCCTGTGGTGGTTACAGAGTGCTCATCTTCTAGAGGGCCGCAGATTCGGCATTCAGGATTGGATGCTGGTGACCACGGAGGCCAGCCCGAGAGGCTGGGGAGCAGTCACACAAGGAAAAAATTTCCAGGGAGTGTGATCAAGTCTGGAGACTTTTCTCCACATAAATATACTGGAGCTAAGGGTAAATTTATAATGCTCTAAGCTTAGCAAGACCTCTGCTTCAAGGTCAGCCGGTATTGATCCAGTGGGAAAAACATCACGGCAGTCGCCCACGTAAACAGACAGGGCGGCACAAGAAGCAGGAGGGCAATGGCAAAAACTGCAAGGACTTTTCGCTGGGCGGAAAATCATGTGATAGCACTGTCAGCAGTGTTTCATTCCGGGAGTGGAAACTGGGAAGCAGACTTCCTCAGCAGGCACGACCTCCACCCGGGAGAGTGGAAACTTCATCGGGAAGTTTTTCCACATGATTGTGAACCGTTGGGAAATACCAAAGGTGGACATGATGGCGTCCCGTCTGAACAAAAAACGGGACAGGTATTGCGCCAGGTCAAGAGACCCTCAGGCAATAGCTGTGGACGTTCTGGTAACACCGTGGGTGTACCAGTCGGTGTATGTGTTCCCTCCTCTGCTTCTCATACCTAAGGTACTGAGAATTATAAGACGTAGAGGAGTAAGAACTATACTCATGGCTCCGGATTGGCCAAGAAGGACTTGGTACCCGGAACTTCAAGAGATGCTCACAGAGGACTTATGGCCTCTGCCGCTAAGAAGGGACTTGCTTCAGCAAGTACCATGTCTGTTCCAAGACTTACCGCAGCTGCGTTTGACGGCATGGCGGTGGAACGCCGGATCCTAAGGGAAAAAGGCATTCCGGAAGAGGTCATTCCTACCCTGGTCAAAGCCAGGAAGGAGGTGACCGCACAACATTATCACCACATGTGGCGAAAATATGTTGCGTGGTGTGAGGCCAGGAAGGCCCCACGAAGAAATTTCAACTCGGTCGATTCCTGCATTTCCTGCAAACAGGAGTGTCTATGGGCCTCAAATTGGGGCCCATTAAGGTTCAAATTTCGGCCCTGTCGATTTTCTTCCAGAAAGAATTGGCTTCAGTTCCTGAAGTCCAGAAGTTTGTCAAGGGAGTATTGCATATACAACCTCCTTTTGTGCCTCCAGTGGCACTGTGGGATCTTAACGTAGTTCTGGGATTCCTCAAATCACATTGGTTTAAAACCAGTCAAATCTGTGGATTTGAAGCATCTCACATGAAAAGTGACCATGCTCTTGGCCCTGGCCTGGGCCAGGCGAGTGTCAAATTGGTGGGTTTTTTCTCAAAAAAGCCCATATCTGTTTGTCCATTCGGACAGGGCAGAGCTGCGGACTCGTCCCCAGTTCTCTCCCTAAGGTGGTGTCAGTGTTTCACCTGAACCAGCTTATTGTGGTGCCTTGCGCCTACTAGGGACTTGGAGGACTCCAAGTTGCTGGATGTTGTCAGGGCCCTGAAAGTATAGGTTCCAGGACGGCTGGAGTCAGGAAAACTGACTTGCTGTTATCCTGTATGCACCCAACAAACTGGGTGCTCTTGCTTCTAAGCAGACTATTGCTAGTTGGATGTGTAATACAATTCAGCTTGCACATTCTGTGGCAGGCCTGCCACAGCCAAAATATGTAAATGCCCATTCCACAAGGAAGGTGGGCTCATCTTGGGCGGCTGCCCGAGGGGTCTCGGCTTTACAACTTTGCCGAGCGGCTATTTAGTCAGGGGCAAACACGTTTGTAAAATCCTACAAATTTGATACCCTGGCTAAGGAGGAGCTGGAGTTCTCTCATTCGGTGCTGCAGAGTCATCCGCACTCTCCCGCCCGTTTGGGAGCTTTGGTATAATCCCCATGGTCTTTTCAGGAACCCCAGCATCCACTAGGACGATAGAGAAAATAAGAATTTACTTACCGATAATTCTATTTCTCGGAGTCCGTAGTGGATGCTGGGCGCCCATCCCAAGTGCGGATTATCTGCATTACTTGTACATAGTTACAAAAATCGGGTTATTATTGTTGTGAGCCATCTTTTCAGAGGCTCCGCTGTTATCATACTGTTAACTGGGTTCAGATCACAGGTTGTACAGTGTGATTGGTGTGGCTGGTATGAGTCTTACCCGGGATTCAAAATCCTTCCTTATTGTGTACGCTCGTCCGGGCACAGTATCCTAACTGAGGCTTGGAGGAGGGTCATAGGGGGAGGAGCCAGTGCACACCACCTGATCCTAAAGCTTTACTTTTTGTGCCCTGTCTCCTGCGGAGCCGCTATTCCCCATGGTCTTTTCAGGAACCCCAGCATCCACTACGGACTCCGAGAAATAGAATTATCGGTAAGTAAATTCTTATTTTTTCTCACACTTAATTGTGCCCCTCTGCATTCTTTTTCATCGTCTAATACCTTGATGTTCTTCTATTACACTTTTCACAGTTAAACATGTCTACATTAACCCAGTTCTCACCAGTTAACACTACAAAAAGACCTTTACTTAGTCAAGTCAGCCATCTCTCGCGTCAGGTCTTCATTAATCATTCTTTAAAGATGTTCAGCTTTCTTCTGAGAAACATTTTTCCTCCTGAACAAGACTTCTTGCAATTTTTGAAGGTCAATCTTGTTCCCGTAAGAAACCACTTGGTTTATTCATGCAAGTAAGCTTTAACTTTGACATCAATAAGCTACAGCTTTTGGATTTCCCCTTTAAGACCACACAGTACAGTTCCTTCTGTTGGCTCCTTGCCACGGAAGTTGTACCTTTAAAGCCCACACATTCGGGGCTACTGTCCTTGTTGTCAGATTTTAAATGAAATTAAATAAAACTTTTCCATGTATTTATACTGCTCTGTTTTGACTAATGTATAACTTGTATAATAAAACATACATTAGTTAAAAATTATACATCATGGGAAACCTTAATCTTTGTTTTCAAGGTGTTTTAATTTGATATTAGACCTGTGGTTAAACCTTGATGGCCCAGAAACAAGTGATACTATTTTATCTTATCATCAGGTTATCTCCAGACTACTATCAGTATTTCCACAAATGAAAAAACTCTCAGGCGTATTACATGACTGATTGCGAAATCCGCTTATCTGACTGGTGCTTTGAATAATTCATGACTCTATGTTGGCCTTAGAGTTATTAAAATTGGTTTGGTAGGATATCCCGGTGGTTGGGATGCCAGAGGTCACATCATCGACAGTGGCATCCCGACACTGATGATCCCGACACCGGATAGGGTATTCTACTCCTCCCTCATCTCCTACCCTAACTCTCCGGGGTGGCGGCTATGGCTAATTCTTCAAGGGTGTTGCCTATGGCTAACCACCCCCCTAATGCCTAACCCCCACCCCCAGGTTCTAACTGTAACCTGTACCCCGAAACTCAATTCCGGATTGTCGGCTGTCGTTGTTTTGGCACCGGTCTTCTGAGTGGTATCGGGATTCCGGCGTTGATCGCATGACTACCTGCATCCTGACCGCCAGGATGTCGAACACATCTCATTAAAACAGCTGTGCAATTGGGAGGAAATCTTGTTTCTCTCCATAGATAACCTACTTAGGCCCTTGTCCACTGGGCTGTGCCCTACTGCAGACAACATATTTTTGGGTTCATGCAGAGCCTCATGGTTAGAATAATACAAAGACAATATATATAACTTGTAAATATCACCTTGTATTATTCAAAAAATGTATGTTGTCAAAACTCGCCAAATCTGCGGCGCTCTGCTGAAAATACAGGGACTGTCAGGGAGAGACCAGAGATGAGGAAGCTATGAGCTCAGCCTCCCCTCTGTGACAATCAGACAGTGCCTGGAACTGGGTGGCAGGGCCATACCATGTCCAATAACACTGCAAAAAAAATAGCATAAGGGGAGGCAGCTACCAGATCTGGCTCGGTGGGGGGAGGGGGGGCGTGGCTTGATGTAGTGTCTGGTGACCTCTCCAGGAAGTTCCCCAGCACACAACCAGGAGCAGCCAACATGAAGGAGAAGCTGATGATCGAAAGAAAATAATAAAATGTCTCCCAGCGCTAATGTTGTCAGGTATGGAGTCGATGGTCAATGGCAATATCTGCTCATAGAAATATAAATCACTCAAAAAACAATATAATTTATAAATAAAATAATATTTTATTAACCTAACACAGGATAAAAATTTCCAATATATATATATATATATATATAATGTGTAATGGACCCTAATATCCAGGTCCTCTCTATTCTTAAAAATCTAAAGTGATCCTAATACCGGTATACACAAGGACAATCACATACAACAAAAAACATAAAAAACACAGTGATACGCTAAATAGCGATTTATTCACTTGAAAGATCTTTATATTCCTCAGGTACGTATAGGTATATGGGGGTGGTTGTTATACCACAGTCATTGATCATATAAAGAGTGAGTCCAATGGGTTAAACATCAGTGATACGCTAGGTAGCGATTTATTCACTTGATAAATGCTTATATTCCTTAGGTGAAAATATGCATGTGATGTCTCAGTCACTGCTCATGCAGGAAATTGATCCAATAAAAGTTCTGGTTAATACCAGCCAACCTGTATAAAGTCCTTCCTGGATAAGGATCAAGTATTTAGGCTGGAATCGTCAGTTCTTTATTCTGAATGTCCAAGAATATAAGGTGCACTTACTTCAAAGTCACAGGAGGTCAGTAGAACGGGTGTCTGCCGGCAGACATGAGATAGCTCCGCAATCTACTAGTTTCGCCTGACTCGCAGGCTTCCTCAGGATCTTGATCTACTGACCTCCTGTGACTTTGAAGTAAGTGCACCTTATATTCTTGGACATTCAGAATAAAGAACTGACGATTCCAGCCTAAATACTTGATCCTTATCCAGGAAGGACTTTATACAGGTTGGCTGGTATTAACCAGAAATTTTATTGGATCAATTTCCTGCATGAGCAGTGACTGAGACATCACATGCATATTTTCACCTAAGGAATATAAGCATTTATCAAGTGAATAAATCGCTACCTAGCGTATCACTGATGTTTAACCCATTGGACTCACTCTTTATATGATCAATGACTGTGGTATAACAACCACCCCCATATAATTACCTATACGTACCTGAGGAATATAAAGATCTTTCAAGTGAATAAATCGCTATTTAGCGTATCACTGAGTTTTTTATGTTTTTTGTTGTATGTGATTGTCCTTGTGTATACCGGTATTAGGATCACTTTAGATTTTTAAGAATAGAGAGGACCTGGATATTAGGGTCCATTACACATTTATATATATATATATATATATTGGAAATTTTTATCCTGTGTTAGGTTAATAAAATATTATTTTATTTATAAATTATATTGTTTTTTGAGTGATTTATATTTCTATGAGCAGATATTGCCATTGACCATCGACTCCATACCTGACAACATTAGCGCTGGGAGACATTTTATTCTTTTCTTTAGTGTTTCTGTGGGGATAGTGGAAATCCTCATTTTCGCGCCATAGCAGCTTGATTTGATCAGGGTAGCACGACAGCGCAGTCCTCTATTCCTTGTTTTAACACATATGATGATCGAAAGGGTTAGTGCAGTATAGTGGGATAAAATACATATTAGTTCTCTCTGCCTGACCTTTTGTAGCCAGTCTGTTTTTTTACCTATGACTTTCTGCAATGTATGTAATCCGTTGGTGAGAATAAAAAACAATGATGATATATGTATATATAGGGTAAAGTATATATTGCTGCTCCATTGTATAATGCCCACATGAGCATTCCTGTATGCGTGTGTGTGTAAATCTGGCTCTGATATTAGCCAGTACCATCCCAGCCACTGATCTCACCACACGTCATTGGAATCCAGTTATAAAACACCACAGACTTGGTTCTTTTATACAGTTCATAAAGCAACAAGGTGACATCCAATAACCATTGTATTTTATAGTACGTGAGCAAATTACTTCCTATAATGTTTCAAAATGAAACACTTAGGGGGGGATTTAAATCTTTTATTGCCCCCGGTCTCCCGTCTAAAGTGACGGGAGATTGCGGGGCGATATTCTATGGCCCCCTGTTATCGCGCTGATCGCGCCCATAAGAGACGGGTTTAGCGTAAAGCAGCTAAACCCGACTAAAGTCATGGGCACGGTTGCGAAAAGTCCCGTTTGGGCATCCAAACGGGTCACTTTTCGTGCATTTCAGCTCACCACCCCAGGAAGTGGCGAGCTGAAATGCTGATATCGGCAGCAACATTTGAATACTGCCGATGGGCCGGAGGGGAGCTGCAAGATTTGAATCCCGCCCTTAGTTTGCTAGAGTTGATCCTTGTATCCAGGTGTTTTCTAACTCACACTGATAAATGGGATCTGTTCAGGATCCCAGTGTTCGGGAACCTGGCAGTCGAAACATCGACACTAGAATCCCGACACTTAGGTTTAGGCTAGGTTTAGGAGGGTTAGGGTTCGGCTGCGCGGGAAGGGAGGGGTTTAGTGTTAGGCATTGCCGGGGAGGGTTAGGCTACTGGGGAGGGAGGGTTAAGTTTACGCTGCGGGAAGGGGTTTTTAGGGTTAGGCACCACTGGGGAAAAGTAGGGTTAGGCTGCGGGGGTTCGGGGAGGTTACGGTCAGGCTGCGGAAAAGGAGGGTTAGAGGGTTTGAGGAATAGGGATAGAATACATACTTGCTAGGTGTTGGGCTATTGAGTGTCGGGATGACGCTGTCGGTATTATGACTGCTGACATCCCAAGCGGGATCCTGATACCATCCCCTAATAAATATATGATGTCACCACTACTAATATAAGAGTATGTATTTGCAGCATACTTAGATAGATATGAGATAGGCGTGAGTTATGTACCGTAGATAAAGAATATTTATATATATATATAGTATATATAGTACAAAGACGCACAACATTATGTTTGTATGTTATTTATTGTTCACTTCTCTTTATGTGTTCCTTTCTTTCGCTCTTGTGGGATTACCTTACTTTTCTCATCTTTTATTTTCCCTGACAAGCTGTCCCCTCATCTTATCTCTTTGCTGTATCATTTATATGTACAATCCGTCTTCCCTCCTACCTCTTTAGCTTTCTGTCCTAATCCTCTCTTCCATTTTCGGCTCCCCACATAGTGAGGATAGATTTCCTTTCTCTCTGATAAACCTCAGGCGGACTAAGGTACTTGCCTGGTAATGAGAGTCTTATAAGTCAGTTAATTGGGGGATTTTGGTAGAGTTTCTGTGACTTTTCCATCAGCTCACATTACTTACTACCAGTACACAATACGCAGGCATTCCACTGATGAGAAGTAGAAGTAATATCTAGGGAATAAACCTTGATATTAGATTACTAGTTGTTTGAAGAGTTAAATTGTTACTTTACACAGTCACCTACTATCTCTTAGCTCGTGTAGTTACATAATTCCCTGTTTGTATAACATTCACAAGATTTACATTACTTAACGTATTTCTGTATTGGAGAGAACTGCGCTAGGATTTATAGAATTATCCTGAGTTCTGCACGGATTGCATCATGGGAGAAGTATAAGCAGAAAACATGTCAGCTCTTTGTATAGCTCATGAATAATGTCAAGGAAATTTCTATTTAAACTTTTTGTTTACCATAGCTCTATAGAAAAGCATCCCATGCATTGCAAACAAGGGGAACTGTAAAGTGACAAACCCTATAATGTGTGATTATATATTGTTTACCATTTATGCAAACCTGCACAATCTATTCTGTCAGTCATACACTGCATAAGACCGAACAGAGGAGAACATATTGCAGTGACATAAACCATTAATAATTCTTTGTTCTTAACAGTTCCTTGAATAATATCCACCCATAGCTCCTAAAGAATCTACATTTTAGCAAGCAGGGCCCTCTCTCCTTTTGTAGTCCTTGTGTAAATTGTGTAAATTACAGGTTGTAATTATGCTATACATGTATTTTGTGAAACTGTCTTTGTAATGTTGCTACTGTATCTCTTGTACTCTGTACTATCTCTTATACCCTGGCACTCTTGTGTTGCCAACTTGCCATATAAATAAAAGCTATATATAAAAAACAACATACAGTAGTATTGCTCTGTCTGATCTGTCACTATGGGCCAGATGTAAGAGGTGCCGGATGCAGGCCGAACTCAGACGTTTTGATTTAAAGGGGCAATCATTAACAAGACATGGTTTTGCCTTGTAAATGATTGCCCCTTTAAAAAACTGTCCAAGTTCGGCCGGCATCCCGCACTTGGGATGGAATATTAGTAAAGATTGACAACCGTAACAGTTGGTACTTTGGGCAGCCATACTGTATATAGCGGTGATGTCCAGGGACACATCGCAAGCAATTGACTGTAGACTCCCCATAGACTGTACACATTCATGTTTTATTAAGTTTACTTAAAATTAAAGAAGAAATGTTGACGTATAAACAGGCATCTTCCAAAACACCATTTTGGTTATTGAACAATGAGCCTGATTCATATTTATATGCAAACCCAGTGCGCATGTGCAGAACGCAGGGCCGTAACTAGGTGTGTGCGCACATGCACTGTAGGCGCAGAACTGCTGGCAGCACGGCCCAGTCGGAGAAGGTGCCCGGCCGCTACGCAGCGGTGTGAAAGAGAAGCTGCGGCAGGCGGCGGAAATTGAACGCTGCGTGCTGAAATAAGGGTGACCCTGCCTAATGTGTAAAAAAGGAGACTCTCCTGCTGTAATGTGTAAAAAAAGGGGCACTCTGCCTGCTGTAATGTGTAAAAACTGGGGACTCTGCCTGCTGTAATGTGTAGGAAAAAAAAAAAAGGGGGGGGGACACTGCCTGGTGTAATGTGTGACAGGGGCTCTATCTGGTGTAATGTGTAAAAGAGGCTCTACCTGGTGTAATGTGTGTAAGTGGTGCTACTTTGCGGCATTATTTGAATAATGGAGACTTCTGTACAGCGTAATAATATGAATGAGTATTATTTTGTGGCCACGCCCTTCCCCATGAAGCCACGCTCCTATATTTTTTACGCGCACTGCCCCTGTTTTATATATAGGAGGGGCGGGGGCGCCAATGCTTTTTCTTGCACACAGCGCTAAAATGTCTAGTTACAGCACTGGCAGAATGGGTCTTGCGCTGTCGCTCGGTGCCCTTGTCAGCCGCAGCATGATTGACATGTTGCGTTGTTTGGGAATCGGCACCCAGAGTGACAGGTCCTGGTCCGCTGTGTCTATGGCCTAAGGCCAGCCTGAGTAAGCTTCAGCTCACACAGGCTGGCCGGTGCCTGTAACCATCACCGGTGAGCCAAGGCTGCGTCCTCAGACACAACACTCGGAATTCTCTCTAATGCTAACAGGAGATGTCTATCTCCTACAGATGCCTCCTGCTGCATTACAGTTGTAATAAGATGGAATTTTGGCTGTGCAATTCCATATAAACATGAATCAGGCTCAATGTTACCAGAATATTAAACAATTAGAATCATGCCTGTAAAATATCTTTATAAATAAAACGTTCTTCATGTTTTTGCTCAGTTCCTCCTTGAGCTGCTATTTTCTTAATAGGCTGAATTGTGCAAAAATTCCCATTGCTCCTATGGGGTGCGCTTACATTGCCCAGCAGTCGGAATCTTGGCGGTCAGGATACCAACGCCGGAATCCCGACCACTGACTATGCCGTCAGCCGGAATCCCGGCTAACAGGGGCTGTACCCACTAGTGGGTGTTCACGACTGTGGCAAGCGCAGCGAGCCCTCAGCGTGGCGAGCACAGCAAACCCGCAAGGGCCTTCGTTGTGCTCGCCCCCCCTTCCGGCATTCTGGTGGCCGGGATCCCGACGTTAGTATGCTGACCGCCGGCCCTATTACATCATTTCCACTATATATATTTTTTATTTCCAATATGAAATGAAAGACAATCCTACATCCTCATCATTGTACAATGACTCCTGGGAATGCAGGACTTTCAGAGAAGTCATTCAGCATTGTTAGGTAATGGGGACATTTTCTAGTCATTTGAATGATAGTAGAGACCACAAACGTCTCTGGAGCCATAATGATGTTATTACAGTAGCTGGACATGGTAAAAGATTTAGGTGTGTTGAAGAGAATGATAGTGAGATGCCTGAGCAAATAAAGTATAGGGAGGCTGACACCAACAAAGGTAGTGGTTGCTGAAGGGTAATGACTGTTGTGCTTAAAGAGAACGTAAAGTAAAATGTTACTTTACAAAGGCTTTGCATTACTGAGGCGAAGACTATAACTCGGAATAACGGGTGTGTTGATACTTACCTATATGTGATCACTATGTTGTCTGTCACCCCTTTGCAGCATGTTGCCAGACAAAGCCATTGCTCATCAAGGTGGGGGGTGCAGTAGTAGCAGGACAGAAGACAGAAATCAGAACACTATGGTGGTTATTCAGAGATGGTTGCAGATTTTGCTATTGCAGCAAAATCTGCGACCATGCTACTCAAATGCTGAGGGCCGCCCAGCACAGGACAAGGCCACCCAGCACGTGTGGTGCTGCCCCGCGATGCGATTGCAATTCGATTTCGATCGTATCGAATAGAGGTTGACCCCTGCCTGCGCGGCATGGCTGTATAGGCAGGGGCACCGCCACCATGTTTTCTATAGAAAGAAACACAGGCGACGTGACACACCTGCAGTACCTGCCCTCCTCCACCCCAACGCTGCATCGCCAACCCCGGACGCCCGTCTCCTGTCAGTCACTATGCAATCACATCCTTCCCGGGATCCAATCGCATAGTGAATGGTCGCGCACGTGCACTACAGCCGCTGTGTATGCACAATGGTTGTGCCCATCTCTGAATAAGGCCTAAAATCATCAGGCAATAAAGTGCATTATCTTATTTAATCGAGCCCCAGAGAGGGTGCCAAATATCCCCGATACAAGGCCTATCTGTAACCAAGGGTAGAAGAATGAGGTAATGCTCTCAGTCAGAACAGGCAGGGCCATGGAAGTCCTTCCTTCAGGCATATTACATGACTCCGCTTCTTATTCTTTGGCTTGGCACAGATTGCAATAAATTGTTCATTCATACATCAGGCAGCACAGCAAAAATCACAACAGGCTAATGGACAGGGAGTTTACAGTGGAACAACATCCTGCTTCACCCAACGGGGTTTAGCAGGGAACTGAGGAATTAGCAATCCAGCTGTAACTAGGCCGGGTGCTCACCACTCCCAAAGGGGGAGAAATAGGGACACATTATAAATAACATACATGCACATCATCAGTGTATTGCTGATGATCAGTGTAAACGTTTTACATAAACATTTCTGAGAATTGGGATGTTTCACCAGACTATGGGGGTCATTCCGAGTTGTTCGTTCGTTGCCATTTTTCGCAACGGAGCGATTAATTGGAAAATGCGCACGCGCATGGTACGCAGCGCGCACGCGCTAAGTAACTTTACACAAAACTTTGGAGATTTACACAAGCTCGAGCGACGTTTTTTCAACGCTCGAGTGATCGTAGTGTGATTGACAGGAAGTGGGTGTTTCTGGGCGGAAACTGGGCGTTTTCAGGGAGTGTGCTAAAAAACGCAGGCATGCCAGGTAAAAACGCAGGAGTGGCTGGAAAAACGGGGAGTGGCTGGCCGAACGCAGGGCGTGTTTGTGACGTCAAACCGGGAACTAAACGGACTGAGGTGATCGCGTTCTAGGAGTAGGTCTGGAGCTACTCAGAAAATGCAAGGAATTATTTAGTAGCAGTTCTGCTAATCTTTCGTTCGCTATTCTGCTAAGATACACTCCCAAAGGGCGGCGGCCTAGCGTGTGCAATGCTGCTAAAAGCAGCTAGCGAGCGATCAACTCGGAATGAGGGCCTATATGTTTGCGTAGTTGAACGTTTTGTTTGTTACTCCGCATACGCGAAATATACTGGAATCCCCTACTGTGCATGCATTACTCTAAATACACACAGATAAGCTATTGCGTATGGGGTAGTTGGTACAGAACTGGAGAGGCAAAATTATGGGCATTCCTGGGCAGTGTCTGGGAGGTGGCCTGAAGTGAGTGCAAAAGAGTCTGCCACATGGCCATGTAATGGGAGTGTCACTGCAAGCGGGCTGCATTCTCAGATGCATAGTCACTTCCAGAAAGGCCATGTTCAGATGGAGACACTGCATCTGCCATAGGTGGATGTGATGGCATATTGTTGGTGGACTGTCTAGAACCACAGGCGGTGCTGCTGTGTACTAGGGTGCAGAAAATGGGCACTTTTGGGCTTGCACATTCAGGTGCATGCTAGTGCACAAGGGGAGACTGAAACTAGCATTTGCATATTAATGCACCCATGACTCAGGCAAGGGGAGCAGTAGCGAATGCATTAAAGTCCACCTCTGACTTAGGCCCATTATCTGCTGATGTGTGCACGTTACAGGAAAGGAGAGGGTGAAATGGATAGGACCCCCCCACTTACTGGCTGCTAAGATGAAGAGTTACGATATACACAGTGGCGTAACTAGAAATTTTTCTCCCCCAAGCCAAAAAATTCTTTGGCGCCCCCCCCCCCCCCCACCCGCCGCATAATTGGGAGCAAGAAAGGGCAAAATATGCGCGCGCTGCAAAAAAAGGGGCGTGGTTTTGTTGGAATGGGCGTGGTTTCTCATAAAGGGGCGTGGTATTGCAGGAAAAGACTACCTTATACCCCAGTTTTGCAACCTGCACGCCCAGACGTTAGCCACCACAGGAAAGAAAAATAATCCTGATTCATGCCCCTTACATTATTTGTCATTTTTCCTCCTTATAGTAATGCCCAGTATACATTATGCCACATACTGCAATGGCCCTTAGACATTATTCCACACACAATAATGCACATGACACATTATGCCACACACCATAATGCCCCCGACACATTATGCCACACACCGTAATGCCTGTGACACATTATGCCACACACCGTAATGCCTGTGACACATTATGCCACACACCGTAATGCCCCCGACACATTATGACAGGAATCGCAATGCCCGTTATACATTATGCTACACACTGCAATGCCCCTGATACATTATAGCACATACAATGCCTGTGACACATTATGACACACACCGCAATGACCTTGAGACATTATACCACAATGCCCGTGATATAGTATACCATACACTGTAATGCCTGTGACACATACCGCAATGCCCTGCCCGTTATACCCTATGCCACACACCGCAATGCCCGTTATGTATTATGCCACACTGCAATGACCCTGAGACATTATACCACATACCACAATGCCCGTGATATAGTATACCACACACCGTAATGCCTGACACATTATGACACACACCGCAATGTCCGTGATACATTATGCCACACACTGCAATGACCCTGAGACATTATACCACATATCACAATGCCCGCGATATAGTATACCATACACCGTAATGCCTGTGACACATTACGACACACACCGCAATGTCCGTGATACATTATGCCACACACCGTAATGCCCATTACACATTAAGTCCTACAGTAAGGCTTCTAATTACTTTTCAATTACCTTCTCGTTGTCAGGGGTTTCATGCACTGGGTGTCATGCTCGTTGCCAGGTGTTTCATGCACTGGGTGTCATGCTCGTTGTCAGGTGTTTCATGCACTGGGTGTCATGCTCGTTGCTAGGAGGTAGTCCTTGTTGCTAGGGCTGTGCTCCCAGTGCCACATATGACCCCAGTGCCAGATATTCCCCCACGGTGCCAGGTACTCACATGCCCCCGGTGCCAAATATAGCCCCCCCCATGTGCCAGGTACACATATACCCCCCCCCCAGTGCCACATATGCCCCCAGTGCCAGATATTCCCCCCCAGTGCCACATATGCCCCCAGTGCCAGATATCCCCCCCAGTGCCAGACATCCCCCCCCCCAGTGCCATATATGCCCCAGTGCCAGACATCCCCCCCCCCCAGTGCCATATATGCCCCAGTGCCAGACATCCCCCCCCAGTGCCAGATATCCCCCCCAGTGCCAGACATCCCCCCCCCAGTGCCAGACAGTCCCATATATGCCCCAGTGCCAGAAATCCCCCCTAGTGCCAGACATCTCCCCTAGTGCCAGACATCTCCCCCCCAGTGCCATATATGCCCCAGTGCCAGACATCCCCCCCCAGTGCCATATATGCCCCAGTGCCAGACATCCCCCCCCCAGTGCCAGATATCCCCCCCAGTGCCAGACATCCCCCCCCAGTGCCATATATGCCCCAATGCCAGACATCCCCCCCCAGTGCCATATATGCCCCAGTGCCAGACATCCCCCCCCAGTGCCAGATATCCCCCCCCAGTGCCAGACATCCCCCCCCAGTGCCAGATATCCCCCCCCCAGTGCCATATATGCCCCAGTGCCAGATATCCCCCCTAGTGCCAGACATCTCCCCCCCAGTGCCATATATGCCCCAGTGCCAGACATCCCCCCCCCAGTGCCAGATATTCCCCCCAGTGCCGCCGCCGCTTTTTGGAGGGACACGGAGGGTACAGCCTCTCCTGTGTCCCTCCTGCTGCATCATCTCCGGCGGCCGCGGGTCTAATAGGGGGAAGTGCCGTCCGTGAGCCAATTAGAGCTCACGGACGGCACTTCCCCCCTATTAGACCCGCGGCCGCCGGAGATGATGCAGGAGGGACACAGGAGAGGCACACGCTGTGCCGTCCGTGTCCCTCCAACAAGCGGCGGCGGGAAGGAGAAAGCAGACTGACATGCGGGCGCTCGTCCGCATGTCAGTCTGCTGTAATCAGTGGCGCCCCCGCAGCCCCTCGCCCCCAAGCCACCGCGAGGACTGCGGGGGCAGTAGTTACGCCACTGGATATACAAAGGTTTATACTTATTGAATGTTCTCCTTTAATAGACCTGCCACAGGACCCAGGTCTGAGAGGAACCTCTATGATAGACAGTCAGTTTTACAGTGAAAATGTTAAATAAACAAACTAAAGAGCCCAGGCACACTCCTCAACTTCCATTAGCGTTCACTATCCAAGCATAACAAGTGGTCGTTTGTCATTCCAATATATGCAGGCATACACGAACAGATACATGTTTGAACAGGTGATAGGTGACTAATGTTTACTGCAGAAAAGACATTTATTACTGTGCTTAAATTCACATCTTGCTGTGTAGCTTTTATATACTGTTTATATATATATATATATATATATATGACCCCTTGATGAAGTCTGCATAGACGAAATGCATTGGGAATTCCCTATTGACCGCCTACATTACGGATATACTACCTCTAGATTCCTTTATATGTTGTTTCTGTTTCTTATAACTTTGTGTAAATGTTACAATCTTTTATAATTTTAAAATTTTTAGGTACATATTTACAGTATATACATTTTTTTAAATATCTATATGTAAAATCTTTGTTCTCCCATTTTTATATATCCAGTTTTTGTAAAAATAAAATGTTAATTGTTATACGTGGACTATCTTATCCAGTTTTTTTAACTTATTTTCTATGACCTCAATATATTCTTGCTATAAACTTGACACAACCAGTTGCTGATACCTCTATGTTTTATGTTCCATGTGCACAATAATTTACCATTGCTGTAAAGTTAGAGGTTAGCAGACGCCCTTAAATTTAGGGAGTGTACCCCCACCACATAGATGTGTGTATCTATCTATCTATCTATCTATCTATCTATCTATCTATCTATCTATCTATCTATCTATCTATCTATCTATCTATCTAGTGTGTGTGTCTATATATAATTATTAGCTTCACATCTTCATCTCTAGTGCCCTGTGAGTGTGCCCTGTGAGTGATCGCTAGTGCCCTGTGAGTGATCGCTAGTGCCCTGTGAGTGATCGCTAGTGCCCTGTGAGTGATCTCTAGCGCCCTGTGAGTGATCTCTAGTGCCCTGTGAGTGATCGCTAGTGCCCTGTGAGTGATCTCTAGCACCCTGTGAGTGATCACTAGTGCCCTGTGAGTGATCGCTAGTGCCTTGTGAGTGATCTCTAGCGCCCTGTGAGTGTGCCCTGTGAGTGATCGCTAGTGCCCTGTGAGTGATCGCTAGTGCCCTGTGAGTGATCGCTAGTGCCCTGTGAGTGATCTCTAGCGCCCTGTGAGTGATCTCTAGTGCCCTGTGAGTGATCACTAGTGCCTTGTAAGTGATCTCTAGCGCCCTGTGAGTGATCGCTAGTGCTCTGTGAGTGATCTCTAGCGCCCTGTGAGTGATCGCTAGTGCCCTGTGAGTGATCTCTAGTGACCTGTGAGTGATCTCTAGTGCCCTGTGAGTGATCGCTAGTGCCCTGTGAGTGATCGCTAGTGCCCTGTGAGTGATCTCTAGTGCCCTGTGAGTGATCGCTAGTGCCCTGTGAGTGATCTCTAGTGCCCTGTGAGTGATCTCTAGTGCCCTGTGAGTGATCTCTAGCGCCCTGTGAGTGATCACTAGTAGTGCCCTGTGAGTGATCTCTAGTGCCCTGTGAGTGATCGCTAGTGCCCTGTGAGTGATCGCACGTGATCGCTAGTGCCCTGTGAGTGATCGCTAGTGCCCTGTGAGTGATCGCTAGTGCCCTGTGAGTGATCTCTAGTGCCCTGTGAGTGATCTCTAGCGCCCTGTGAGTGATCTCTAGCGCCCTGTGAGTGATCACTAGTAGTGCCCTGTGAGTGATCTCTAGTGCCCTGTGAGTGATCGCTAGTGCCCTGTGAGTGATCTCTAGTGCCCTGTGAGTGATCTCTAGTGCCCTGTGAGTGATCGCTAGTGCCCTGTGAGTGATCGCTAGTGCCCTGTGAGTGATCTCTAGTGCCCTGTGAGTGATCTCTAGTGCCCTGTGAGTGATCTCTAGTGCCCTGTGAGTGATCGCTAGTGCCCTGTGAGTGATCTCTAGCGCCCTGTGAGTGATCTCTAGCGCCCTGTGAGTGATCACTAGTGCCCTGTGAGTGATCTCTAGCGCCCTGTGAGTGATCACTAGTGCCCTGTGAGTGATCTCTAGCGCCCTGTGAGTGATCTCTAGCGCCCTGTGAGTGATCTCTAGTGCCCTGTGAGTGATCGCACTATGATCTCTAGCGCCCTGTGAGTGATCACTAGTGCCCTGTGAGTGATCTCTAGCGCCCTGTGAGTGATCTCTAGTGCCCTGTGAGTGATCTCTAGTGCCCTGTGAGTGATCGCTAGTGCCCTGTGAGTGATCTCTAGTGCCCTGTGAGTGATCTCTAGTGCCCTGTGAGTGATCGCTAGTGCCCTGTGAGTGATCGCTAGTGCCGTGAGTGATCGCTAGTGCCCTGTGAGTGATCTCTAGTGCCCTGTGAGTGATCTCTAGTGCCCTGTGAGTGATCACTAGTGCCCTGTGAGTGATCTCTAGTGCCCTGTGAGTGATCGCTAGTGCCCTGTGAGTGATCGCTAGTGCCCTGTGAGTGATCTCTAGTGCCCTGTGAGTGATCGCTAGTGCCCTGTGAGTGATCTCTAGTGCCCTGTGAGTGATCTCTAGTGCCCTGTGAGTGATCGCTAGTGCCCTGTGAGTGATCTCTAGCACCCTGTGAGTGATCTCTAGCGCCCTGTGAGTGATCGCTAGTGCCCTGTGAATGATCTCTAGCGCCCTGTGAGTGATCGCTAGCGCCCTGTGAGTGATCTCTAGTGCCCTGTGAGTGATCTCTAGTGCCCTGTGAGTGATCGCTAGTGCCCTGTGAGTGATCACTAGTGCCCTGTGAGTGATCTCTAGCGCCCTGTGAGTGATCTCTAGTGCCCTGTGAGTGATCACTAGTGCCCTGTGAGTGATCTCTAGCGCCCTGTGAGTGATCACTAGCGCCCTGTGAGTGATCTCTAGCGCCCTGTGAGTGATCTCTAGTGCCCTGTGAGTGATCGCTAGTGCCCTGTGAGTGATCTCTCTAGTGCCCTGTGAGTGATCGCTAGTGCCCTGTGAGTGATCGCTAGTGCCCTGTGAGTGATGGCTAGTGCCCTGTGAGTGATCGCTAGTGCCCTGTGAGTGATCTCTAGCGCCCTGTGAGTGATCTCTAGTGCCCTGTGAGTGATCGCTAGTGCCCTGTGAATGATCTCTAGCGCCCTGTGAGTGATCGCTAGTGCCCTGTGAGTGATCTCTAGTGCCCTGTGAGTGATCTCTAGTGCCCTGTGAGTGATCGCTAGTGCCCTGTGAGTGATCTCTAGTGCCCTGTGAGTGATCGCTAGTGCCCTGTGAGTGATCTCTAGTGCCCTGTGAGTGATCTCTAGTGCCGTGAGTGATCTCTAGTGCCCTGTGAGTGATCGCTAGTGCCCTGTGAGTGATCTCTAGCGCCCTGTGAGTGATCTCTAGTGCCCTGTGAGTGATCGCTAGTGCCCTGTGAATGATCTCTAGCGCCCTGTGAGTGATCGCTAGTGCCCTGTGAGTGATCTCTAGTGCCCTGTGAGTGATCTCTAGTGCCCTGTGAGTGATCGCTAGTGCCCTGTGAGTGATCGCTAGTGCCCTGTGAGTGATCTCTAGCGCCCTGTGAGTGATTTCTAGTGCCCTGTGAGTGATCACTAGTGCCCTGTGAGTGATCTCTAGCGCCCTGTGAGTGATCACTAGAGCCCTGTGAGTGATCTCTAGCGCCCTGTGAGTGATCACTAGTGCCCTGTGAGTGATCTCTAGCGCCCTGTGAGTGATCTCTAGCGCCCTGTGAGTGATCTCTAGTGCCCTGTGAGTGATCTCTCTAGTGCCCTGTGAGTGATCGCTAGTGCCCTGTGAGTGATCTCTAGCGCCCTGTGAGTGATCACTAGTAGTGCCCTGTGAGTGATCTCTAGTGCCCTGTGAGTGATCACTAGTGCCCTGTGAGTGATCTCTAGAGCCCTGTGAGTGATCACTAGTGCCTTGTGAGTGATCGCTAGTGCCCTGTGAGTGATGGCTAGTGCCCTGTGAGTGATCGCTAGTGCCCTGTGAGTGATCTCTAGTGCCCTGTGAGTGATCTCTAGCGCCCTGTGAGTGATCGCTAGTGCCCTGTGAGTGATCGCTAGTGCCCTGTGAGTGATGGCTAGTGCCCTGTGAGTGATGGCTAGTGCCCTGTGAGTGATCTCTAGCGCCCTGTGAGTGATCACTAGCGCCCTTTGAGTGATCTCTAGTGCCCTGTGAGTGATCGATAGTGCCCTGTGAGTGATCTCTAGTGCCCTGTGAGTGATCGCTAGTGCCCTGTGAGTGATCGCTAGTGCCCTGTGAGTGATCGATAGTGCCCTGTGAGTGATCTCTAGTGCCCTGTGAGTGATCGCTAGTGCCCTGTGAGTGATCGCTAGTGCCCTGTGATTGAGTGCCCCCAGTGCAGCCTTTACAATTTCCCTGAGCAGCACTGCTGTCCAAGGTGCTGATTCGTCTACCACTATTTTCAGGCTATCAGTAACTTTTGCTCTCTGACTGCACATTGCTCAGGACTTATATCCGCAGTTGGGTCCCTCTCACCCACACAGCACCTCTGTTTACCTGCTCTATTTAGCACTCTGAGGACACCTTTATTTTTTCAATTACTCCCAGCCTGTTGTCTGTGTTGATTTATCCCCAGCTCTCAGAACTGGTCATTTTCCTGCCTATTGAGGAGTTAGTGATGCGCAGATGAATTATTCTGTTCTCTGGCTGAGAGAGCAAAGGAGAAGTGAATTGAAGGAGGGGGAGGGGAGGAAGGGGTCTGGGAACATGCTTAACACCGTCACTCCTGGAGTGGCATACTGCACAGTGCACTGCATGGCTTGGCTGCCCATATGCAGGAGTTAATAAAGTCACAGTGTCTTCTGAGCAGGAACTAATGATGCTACAATTAAAAAATCTAAACCAGAGGCTACAAATCAGACACCTGGTGCCAGGGTGAGGGAATAAAAGAGTGAAAAGAAATCCTTTCTCGTTAATGCCTCATTAGGAAGGCAAGTGAGGGAGATTTGTAGCAGCAGTTATCCCTGTCCACTTATAATAAACAGACTGATGGTCACATTGTTGCTTATGGAAGGTGTCACAGAGCCAGAAAGCCCTGTATATTAATCTAATGGTTTAATCGCACTGTAGAGAGCGGTAGATTGTCTCTTTTTATCCTCAATGCATGAGTCAAGTGTTGGAACTTCTGATCATCCTATACTGTATCTCACTTGAACTACAGTTGTATGAAACTTTTTTTCGCAGAGTCTTCAAGCAATATATCACCATACACATGATAGAACCTTCTATAAATCATCGTAGTAAAACTCGCAGATGGGTTGTGACTTTGCTTTGAGTACACACCATAACTACAAAGTAGTCCGCTGTCAGGAGATTAATCTTCATCGGATATAATTCAGGCTCTGCATTAGATGCAAGACAATACTGATCTGTTCTTTCGCTCAGTGGACTTTTATACAATAATCTGTAACTGTTCGATAACCATTAATGACCTTGGTAATTCACTTTCACAAGGGCAGAGTAGCAGACAAGAGTTGCTGCAATGCCATTACTTGATTCTTACTGTGGTGTGTTCCATATAAATCAGAATCAGTCACCAACAACCTGCTTGAAGAAATGTACTATATTTACAAAATTAGAATTAGCTTTCAATCTTTTAGCATAGTTCTAGCCCATATTTTGAGTGTTCAGTCGTCAAAAAGACAAAAACTTGAATAACATCAAAGGAAATTTCAGAAATATACCTGACGTTAGCTGTCGGTGTATTGCACATATATTTCCAGTGACACTAGCTGTCGGTGTATTGCAGTTTCAGTTAGTGGTGCACACAGCATAACTATCTTAGCTACGCAGTTGAGATGGTGCCAAAGAAAGAGGTAAATGCTTTATGCACTAGCTCACCTGACTGCCTTATTACTGGCATCTTCAAGGCGGTCTTCATCTACTGTCCAGGTGTCCAAATGGACTGAAAACTTGTTGACACTTGCTGACGCTCAATGTGCTCAGTACCTTTGTACCCCATGGTTGGATATGCAATACTTCAAATATGGATACAATAAACTAGTTATTTTAATTTAAATACCTTATGTCTTGATTGGAACTTTCTGTATGCCATATCACTGTGAGGCATGGCAACTAATATTTGGAGAAATGTGGCCAAACTAGAGACTCGGATCAATGACAGGTCTCCTCAAAAGGCAAAGTCATTTGCTAAAAAGGGCATGTACTGGGCAGATATAAAACAACTAAGTAGAATTTTTTGTGCAAACAATAAACATTTTCAAAGAGGAAATGTAGCAACCAAAATAATACTGTATTGATAAATATCAATAGGGGGGATGGTATCGGGATCCCGGGGCTTGGAAATCTGGTGGTCAGAAGACCGAAAGTGTCATCCTGATGGTCAGTATCTCTACACCTTTTATGTATGCTAACCCTCACCCCCTAGCCCTCCTTACCTGCAGCCTAATCCTCCCCCCCCCCCCCCAGCCTAACCCTCCTCCCTTAGTGCCTAATCCTCCCCACGCAGCCTAACACTGACAGGGGGTACACTTACTAGAAGTGAGCCAGTGGAGAAGTTGCCCATGTCAACCAATCAGCACTGAAGTAACATCTATAATTTGCATACTATAAAATGATACAGAGCTGCTGATTGGTTGATGGGGAAATTTCTCCACTGGCTCACTTCTCCGCTCTTATCACTGCTTAGTAAATGTACCCCTAAGTGCCTAACTCTAACCCTCCCTCTAGTGCCTAAATCTAACCTCCTACCTGCCCCGTCCCCCCTCTCCCCACTGCCTAACCCTAACCCACCCCAGCATACTTACGATCAGAATGCCGACAGTCTGTATTCCGGCACAGGCATTGTGAGCGATGTCGGCATCCTGGCGTCAGTCTTCTGACCAGTGTCAGGATTGCTGCGTCAGTATTCTGACTGCCTGCATCCCGACTGCCGGTAAAAATAAAACTGTGTGGGCTACATTGAAAAGCAACCAGTATTTATCCTGCACACAAAAAATTACAAATGTATTTGCTCATCTTGCAGGACAAAATGGTTTGTTCCAGATATAAAGATACTTGTTTTGTTTTTTTGCTTTACTTACAAACATGAATTGGACCCTATGGTTGAGGATTAAGAGGATTATCTGGACTATCTTGTGACATGACTTTGATTAGTTTAGCTCTTAATAGTTTAGACTAATTGAATTAATTAAAAAGGTATTGTGTGCTATGGGGCGTCATTAAGTGCAGTAAGCTCTCTTTCTGTAATGTGTATTGTTACAGTTTGTTTTATTATATTGCTCCAAACGTTACAGTAGCTCAGAAGGGATTTATCTTTGTCTAGGGAATTCTCTTTCATCCGTTTTTGTGTACCACTTTGTTTTGGGTTTACACGGGGCTGATGCTGAATTCATTGCATTTTGCACAAATTCTCACACTCTGGAAACTAGCGCACAGAAATATGTCCATACTCACTTTGGACGCGCTGACCCATGCAGGCCATGCAATTATTTACAAATGCATATCACTTGCCCTTGTTATACCAAGACACAAGTACATGCTGTGATGAATGACTTAAAATATGTTTGTGTGTACCTCGTTTTTGGAGATGCACTTTTTTTTTGCAAGAACGTTGCTTTTTAATATCTTGCATCCATTTTACTTCCAACTCTTCTCCTGCCCTAAAGTTATTTGACACAATTTTGATTTTACTCCTTTTTGAAAGACAACTTTTAGTGCACTTTCCCCACCTCCAATATTAAGTCTTAATTTTATTTGATTGCATTTTATTAGGTCACTTCACATTGGGTTTCAGCTGAGAGCTATGTGAAATTGTCCCTGATAGCAAAGCTCTGTCCGGTCAGTGTGAATAAGTGAAAATAGAAGGTCAGAGAACTGACATTTAATATCCCAGCCATTAATGCTTGCCGTGCTGAGTACACATAATACACACTGATTTCAGCTGTCGTTGAGAAAAAACTCTTTGTAATTATTTTTCCATTGACCTTAGCAAGTGTGAACACAGTTGCAATGTGTCCGTCAACCAATCCTGAAAGATAGCTCTTTAATATAGAAATGATGGCTGATCAAAGATCAAAGAGGTGATTGTGGGATGTAAATATGATGTGTGATATTTAGATTTGAGTTTATTCTGCTTTGAGTAGGCTCCTTCGTTAAACCCTGATATATAATAAATCATATTTCCAACCATCCCAACTTCGGTGAGCCCGTACCAATATTAGGGCTGTATCCCACTGTAACGCTTGGGACTGCATTGTCCTGATCGCTGGGCAGTTTGGGAGGTATGTATGTCTATCAACTGCTGTTCTGGATAGCAGAGCAGCAGTGAACAGGTACCATGCACACATGCCACTGGTGCATTCACAGACAAAGGGTGATACTGTAGGAAGGGGTTTGTAGCCAAATAAGGAGCAGCCTAGCGGCTTTCAGTGATGGATACATCTCTGGGATAGTGGTCATCACGCAACTCTGTGCACATGTCCCTTCTGTGATATGGTCGCTCACCCTCGCCAAGGTTGGAAGGTATGAAATAGATCTGTGTTTCCTACCGGCTGAGGCTTGTGCAATTATCTTGCAAACTATTCATTTTGTATCAAGTTGCTTTTTCATTTATCTAGATTTCTGGTGGGAGGGGAGAAGGGGGGGTTTCTTGGTGGTCCACAGAATATTTAAAAAATGAAAGAGTAGCGGAGGTCCAAATTAATTGTTTCTATTTCTCTGACGTCCTAGTGGATGCTGGGACTCCGTCAGGACCATGGGGAATAGCGGCTCCGCAGGAGACAGGGCACAAAAGTAAAAGCTTTAGGATCAGGTGGTGTGCACTGGCTCCTCCCCCTATGACCCTCCTCCAAGCCTCAGTTAGGTTTTTGTGCCCGTCCGAGCAGGGTGCAATCTAGGTGGCTCTCATAAAGAGCTGCTTAGAGTAAAAGTTTTGATAGGTTTCTTATTTTCAGTGAGTCCTGCTGGCAACAGGCTCACTGCAACGAGGGACCTAGGGGAGAAGAAGTGAACTCACCTGCGTGCAGGATGGATTTGCTTCTTAGGCTACTGGACACTAGCTCCAGAGGGACGATCACAGGTACAGCCTGGATGGGTCACCGGAGCCGCGCCGCCGACCCCCTTGCAGATGCCGAAGTAAGAAGAGGTCCAGAAACCGGCGGCTGAAGGCTTTTCAGTCTTCATGAGGTAGCGCACAGCACTGCAGCTGTGCGCCATTGCGCTCAGGCACACTTCACACCGGCGGTCACTGAGGGTGCAGGGCGCTGGGGGGGGCGCCCTGGGCAGCAATGTTAATACCTTTCTGGCTAAAAAGAATACATCACATATAGTCCCTGAGGCTATATGGATGTATTTCACCCCTGCCAGGTCTCAGAAAAACCGGGAGAAGAGCCCGCCGGAATAGGGGGCGGGGCCTATCTCCTCAGCACACAGCGCCATTTTCCCTCACAGAACTGCTGGTGGGAAGGCTCCCAGGCTCTCCCCTGCACTGCACTACAGAAACAGGGTTAAAACAGAGAGGGGGGGCACTTATTTGGCGATATGATTATATATTAAGATGCTATAAGGGAAAACACTTATATAAAGGTTGTCCCTGTATAATTATAGCATTTTGGTGTGTGCTGGCAAACTCTCCCTCTGTCTCCCCAAAGGGCTAGTGGGGTCCTGTCCTCTATCAGAGCATTCCCTGTGTGTGTGCTGTGTGTCGGTACGTGTGTGTCGACATGTATGAGGACGATGTTGGTGAGGAGGCGGAGCAATTGCCTGTAATGGTGATGTCACTCTCTAGGGAGTCGACACCGGAATGGATGGCTTATTTAAGGAATTACGTGATAATGTCAACACGCTTCAAGGTCGGTTGACGACATGAGACGGCCGGCAAACAAATTAGTACCTGTCCAGGCGTCTCAAACACCGTCAGGGGCTTTAAAACGCCCATTTACCTCAGTCGGTCGACATAGACACAGACACGGACACTGACTCCAGTGTCGACGGTGAAGAAACAAACGTATTTTCCTTTAGGGCCACACGTTACATGTTAAGGGCAATGAAGGAGGTGTTACATATTTCTGATACTACAAGTACCACAAAAAAGGGTATTATGTGGGTGTGAAAAAACTACATGTAGTTTTTCCTGAATCAGATAAATTAAATGAAGTGTGTGATGATGCGTGGGTTTCCCCCGATAGAAAATTATTGGCGGTATACCCTTTCCCGCCAGAAGTTAGGGCGCGTTGGGAAACACCCCTTAGGGTGGATAAGGCGCTCACACGCTTATCAAAACAAGTGGCGTTGCCGTCTCCAGATACGGCCGCCCTCAAGGAGCCAGCTGATAGGAGGCTGGAAAATATCCTAAAAAGTATATACACACATACTGGTGTTATACTGCGACCAGCTATCGCCTCAGCCTGGATGTGCAGCGCTGGGGTGGCTTGGTCGGATTCCCTGACTGAAAATATTGATACCCTTGACAGGGACAGTATTTTATTGACTAAAGAGCACAGAGAGATATTTGCACTCTGGCATCAAGAGTAAGTGCGATGTCCATATCTGCCAGAAGATGTTGATGGACACGACAGTGGTCAGGTGATGCAGATTCCAAACGGCACATGGAAGTATTGCCGTATAAAGGGGAGGAGTTATTTGGGGTCGGTCCATCGGACCTGGTGGCCACGGCAACAGCTGGAAAATCCACCTTTTTTACCCTAAGTCACATCTAAGCAGAAAAAGACACCGTCTTTTCAGCCTCAGTCCTTTCGTCCCCATTAGGGCAAGCGGGCAAAAGGCCAGTCATATCTGCCCAGGGATAGAGGAAAGGGAAGAAGACTGCAGCAGGCAGCCCATTCCCAAGAACAGAAGCCCTCCACCGCTTCTGCCAAGTCCTCAGCATGACGCTGGGGCCGTACAGGACCCCTGGATCCTACAAGTAGTATCCCAGGGGTACTGATTGGAAATTCGAGACGTCTCCCCCTCGCAGGTTCCTGAAGTCTGCTTTACCAACGTCTCCCTCCGACAGGGAGGCAGTATTGGAAACAATTCACAAGCTGTATTCCCAGCAGGTGATAATCAAAGTACTCCTCCTACAACAAGGAAAGGGGTATTATTCCACACTATATTGTGGTACTGAAGCCAGACGGCTCGGTGAGACCTATTCTAAATCTGAAATATTTGAACACTTACATACAAAGGTTCAAATCAAGATGGAGTCACTCAGAGCAGTGATAGCGAACCAGGAAGAAGGGGACTATATGGTGTCTAGGGACATCAGGGATGCTTCCTCCATGTCCCAATTTGCCCTTCTCACCAAGGGTACCTCAGGTTCGTGGTACAGAACTGTCACTATCAGTTTCAGACGATGCCGGTTGGATTGTCCACGGCACCCCGGGTCTTTACCAAGGTAATGGCCGAAATGATGATTCTTCTTCAAAGAAAGTGGACGATATCCTGATAAGGGCAAGGTCCAGAGAACAGTTGGAGGTCGGAGTAGCACTATCTCAAGTAGTTCTACGACAGCATGGGTGGATTCTAAATATTCCAAAACCGCAGCTGTTTCCGACGACAATTTGCTGTTCCTAGGGATGATTCTGGACACAGTCCAGAAAAGGGTGTTTCTCCCGGAGAAGAAAGCAAGGGAGTTATCCGAGCTAGTCAGGAACCTCCTAAAACCAGGAAAAGTGTCAGTGCATCATTGCACAAGGGTCCTGGGAAAAATGGTGGCTTCTTACGAAGCGATTCCATTCGGCAGATTTCACGCAAGAACTTTTCAGTGGGATCTGCTGGAAAAATGGTCCGGATCGCATCTTCAGATGCATCAGCGGATAACCCTGTCTCCAAGGACAAGGGTGTTTCTTCTGCGGTGGCTGCAGAGTGCTCATCTACTAAAAGGCCGCAGATTCGGCATTCAGGACTGGGTCCTGGTGACCACGGATGCCAGCCGGAGAGGCTGGGGAGCAGTCACACAGGGAAAAAATTTCCAGGGAGTGTGATCAAGTCTGGAGACTTCTCTCCACATAAAACAATGCTCTAAGCTTAGCAAGACCTCTGCTTCAAGGTCAGCCGGTATTGATCCAGTGGGACAACATCACGGCAGTCGCCCACGTAAACAGACAGGGCGGCACAAGAAGCAGGAGGGAAATGGCAGAAACTGCAAAGATTCTTCGCTGGGCGGAAAATCATGGGATAGCACTGTCAGCAGTGTTCATTCCGGGAGTGGACAACTGGGAAGCAGACTTCCTCAGCAGGCACGACCTCCACCCGGGAGAGTGGGGACTTCATCGGGAAGTCTTCCACATGATTGTGAACCGTTGGGAAAGACCAAAGGTGACATGATGGCGTCCCGCCTGAACAAAAAACTGGACAGGTATTGCGCCAGGTCAAGAGACCCTCAGGCAATAGCTGTGGACATTCTGGTAACACAGTGGGTGTACCAGTCGGTGTATGTGTTCCCTCCTCTGCTTCTCATACCCAAGGTACTGAGAATTATAAGACGTAGAGGAGTAAGAACTATACTCGTGGCTCCGGATTGCCCAAGAAGGACTTGGTACCCGGAACTTCAAGAAATGCTCACAGAGGACTCATGGCCTCTGCCGCTAAGAAGGGACTTGCTTCAGCAAGTACCATGTCTGTTCCAAGACTTACCGCGGCTGCGTTTGACGGCATGGCGGTGGAACGCCGGATCCTAAGGGAAAAAGGCATTCCGGAAGAGGTCATTCCTACCCTGGTCAAAGCCAGGAAGGAGGTGACCGCACAACATTATCACCACATGTGGCGAAAATATGTTGCGTGGTGTGAGGCCAGGAAGGCCCCACGAAGAAATTTCAACTCGGTCGATTCCTGCATTTCCTGCAAACAGGAGTGTCTATGGGCCTCAAATTGGGGTCCATTAAGGTTCAAATTTCGGCCCTGTCAATTTTCTTCCAGAAAAAATTGGCTTCACTTCCTGAAGTCCAGAAGTTTGTCAAGGGAGTACTGCATATACAACCCCCTTTTGTGCCTCCAGTGGCACTGTGGGATCTCAACGTAGTTCTGGGATTCCTCAAATCACATTTAAACCTCTCAAATCTGTGGATTTGAAATATCTCACATGAAAAGTGACCATGCGGTTGGCCCTGGCCTCGGCCAGGCGAGTGTCAGAATTGGTGGCTTTGTCTCACAAAAGCCCATATCTGATTGTCCATTCGGACAGGGCAGAGCTGCGGACTCGTCCCCAGTTTCTCCCTAAGGTGGTGTCAGCGTTTCAACTGAACCAGTTTATTGTGGTACCTGCGGCTATTAGGGACTTGGAGGACTCCAAGTTGCTAGATGTTGTCAGGGCCCTGAAAATATAGGTTTCCAGGACGGCTGGAGTCAGGAAAACTGACTTGCTGTTATCCTGTATGCACCCAACAAACTGGGTGCTCTTGCTTCTAAGCAGACGATTGCTAGTTGGATGTGTAGTACAATTCAGCTTGCACATTCTGTGGCAGGCCTGCCACAGCCAAAATATGTAAATGCCCATTTCACAAGGAAGGTGGGCTCATCTTGGGCGGCTGCCCGAGGGGTCTCGGCTTTACAACTTTGCCGAGCTGCTACTTGGTCAGGAGCAAACACGTTTGCAAAATTCTACAAATTTGATACCCTGGCTGAGGAGGACCTGGAGTTCTCTCATTCGGTGCTGCAGAGTCATCCGCACTCTCCCGCCCGTTTGGGAGCTTTGGTATAATCCCCATGGTCCTGACGGAGTCCCAGCATCCACTAGGACGTCAGAGAAAATAAGAATTTACTTACCGATAATTCTATTTCTCGTAGTCCGTAGTGGATGCTGGGCGCCCATCCCAAGTGCGGATTGTCTGCAATACTTGTACATAGTTATTGTTACAAAAAACGGGTTATTATTGTTGTGAGCCATCTTTTCAGAGGCTCCGCTGTTATCATGCTGTTAACTGGGTTCAGATCACAGGTTGTACAGTGTGATTGGTGTGGCTGGTATGAGTCTTACCCGGGATTCAAAATCCTTCCTTATTGTGTACGCTCGTCCGGGCACAGTATCCTAACTGAGGCTTGGAGGAGGGTCATAGGGGGAGGAGCCAGTGCACACCACCTGATCCTAAAGCTTTTACTTTTGTGCCCTGTCTCCTGCGGAGCCGCTATTCCCCATGGTCCTGACGGAGTCCCAGCATCCACTACGGACTACGAGAAATAGAATTATCGGTAAGTAAATTCTTATTATAATGTAGTTGCATAACTGTGAGGACATACACGGCAAGATAGTGTATTTGGCAATGAAGCTAATTTCTTATCTTGATTGGAAGGTACATCAAAGCAAACAAACAAAAAACAAGGGACATATAAAGCCACTCCTATAATGTACAACAAAAATATCCACCAAACCACACACAGATTGCGCTAATTTTCCAAATGCCACACTGGGTTTGGTATCCAGGAATAAAGACTATTGTTAGCAATGCCAGATTAACAACAGGGAGGCCAGGTGGTTGCCCTGGGTCTGCCACACATAGTTACATCACAAGTGGGGGGGACACTGTGGCATAATGTGTACTGGTGTTTTGTGAGGCATAGTGTGTACTGGGGGTTCTGTGAGGCATAATGTGTACAGGGGGTTCTGTGAGGCATAATGTGTACTGGGGGTCCTGGGAGGCATAATGTGTACTGGGGGTTTTGTGAGGCATAATGTGAACTGGGTTTTTTTTTAAGCATAATGTCCACTGCTGGTTCTGTGAGGCATAATGTGCACTGCAGGTTCTGTGAGGCATAATGTAAACTAGGGGTTCTGTGAGGCATTATGTAAACTAGGGTCTCTAATGTGTGTAGAACACATTTGTAATGCTAGGAGTATAGTGTTTGCACATTAAAATTTTTTATATATACAGTAGTTATTCACTTGCCTTAATGCCTTCATCATTACATTTACTTATTTCTCTGATGTCCTAGTGGATGCTGGGACTTCCGTAAGGACCATGGGGAATAGCGGCTCCGCAGGAGACTGGGCACAAAAAGTAAAAGCTTTAGACTAGCTGGTGTGCACTGGCTCCTCCCCCTATGACCCTCCTCCAAGCCTCAGTTAGATTTTTGTGCCCGAACGAGAAGGGTGCATGCTAGGTGGCTCTCCTGAGCTGCTTAGAAGTAAAAGTTTAAATAGGTTTTTTATTTTCAGTGAGTCCTGCTGGCAACAGGCTCACTGCATCGTGGGACTAAGGGGAGAAGAAGCGAACTCACCTGCGTGCAGAGTGGATTGGGCTTCTTGGCTACTGGACATTAGCTCCAGAGGGACGATCACAGGTTCAGCCTGGATGGGTCCCGGAGCCGCGCCGCCGGCCCCCTTACAGAGCCAGAAGAGCGAAGAGGTCCGGAGAAATCGGCGGCAGAAGACGTTCCTGTCTTCAGATAAGGTAGCGCACAGCACTGCAGCTGTGCGCCATTGCTCTCAGCACACTTCACACTCCGGTCACTGAGGGTGCAGGGCGCTGGGGGGGGAGCGCCCTGAGACGCAATAAAACATGTTTAAACCTTATATGGCTAAAGAAATACATCACATATAGCTCCTGGGCTATATGGATGCATTTCACCCCTGCCAGTTTTCCTAAAAAAAGCGGGAGAAAAGGCCGCCGTGAAGGGGGCGGAGCCTATCTCCTCAGCACACAAGCGCCATTTTCCCTCACAGTTCCGCTGGAAGGAAGGCTCCCAGACTCTCCCCTGCAGTCCTGCTACAGAATCAGGGTAAAACAAGAGAGGGGGGGCACTATTGGCAGCTAATATAAAACAGCAGCTATAAAGGGAGTAACACTTGCATAAGGTTATCCCTGTATATATATAGCGCTCTGGTGTGTGCTGGCAAACTCTCCCTCTGTCTCCCCAAAGGGCTCGTGGGGTCCTGTCCTCTTTCAGAGCATTCCCTGTGTGTGTGCTGGGTGTCGGTACGATTGTGTCGACATGTATGAGGAGGAAAATGATGTGAAAGCAGAGCAATTGCCTGTGTTAGTGATGTCACCCCCTAGGGAGTCGACACCTGACTGGATGGTCGTATTTAAAGAATTACGTGACAGTGTCAGCACTTTGCAATAAACTGTTGACGACATGAGACAGCCGGCAAATCAATTAGTGCCTGTTCAGGCGTCTCAGACACCGTCGGGGGCGCTAAAACGCCCGTTACCTCAGATGGTCGACACAGACCCAGACACGGATACTGAATCCAGTGTCGACGGTGAGGAGACAAACGTAATGTCCAGTAGGGCCACACGTTACATGATCACGGCAATGAAGGAGGCATTGAATATTTCTGACACTACAAGTACCACAAAAAAGGGTATTATGTGGGGTGTGAAAAAACTACCAGTAGTTTTTCCTGAATCAGATGAATTAAATGAGGTGTGTGATAAAGCGTGGTTTTCCCCCGATAAAAAACTGCTGATTTCTAATAAATTATTGGCACTATACCCTTTCCCGCCAGAGGTTAGGGCGCGTTGGGAAACACCCCCTAGGGTAGATAAGGCGCTCACACGCTTATCAAAACAAGTGGCGTTACCGTCTCCCGATACGGCCGCCCTTAAGGAACCAGCTGATAGAAGGCTGGAAAATATCCTAAAAGGTATATACACACATACTGGTGTTATACTGCGACCAGCAATCGCCTCAGCCTGGATGTGCAGTGCTGGAGTGGCTTGGTCGGATTCCCTGACTGAAAATATTGATACCCTGGATAGGGACAGTATATTATTAACTATAGAGCATTTAAAGGATGCATTACTATATGGCCCTCATTCCGAGTTGTTCGCTCGGTATTTTTCATCGCATCGCAGTGAGAATACTCTTAGTGCGCATGCGTAATGTTCGCACTGCGCATGCGTCAAGTAACTTTACTAAGAAGAAAGTAATTTTACTCACGGCTTTTTCGTCGCTCCGGAGAACGCATTGTGATTGACAGGAAATGGGTGTTACTGGGCGGATGTACGGCGTTTTAGGGGCGTGTGGCAGGAAACGCTACCGTTTCCGGAAAAAACGCAGGCGTGTCTGGAGAAACGGTGGGAGTGCTTGGGCGAACGCTGGGTGTGTTTATGACGTCAGCCGGGACCGAAAAGCACTGAATTGATCGCACAGGCAGAGTAAGTCTGGAGTTACTCAGAAACTGCTAACTCGGTTTTGATCGCAATATTGCGAATACATCGGTCGCACATTTAAGATGTTTAGATTCACTCCCAGTAGGCGGCGGCTTAGCGTGTGTAACTCTGCTATAATCGCCTTGCGAGCGAACAACTCGGAATGAGGGCCAATATGCGAGATGCACAGAGGGATATTTGCACCCTGGCATCTAGAGTGAGTGCGATGTCCATTTCTGCCAGAAGAGCGTTATGGACGCGACAGTGGTCAGGTGATGCGGATTCCAAACGACATATGGAAGTATTGCCGTATAAAGGGGAGGAGTTATTTGGGGTCGGTCTATCGGACCTGGTGGCCACAGCAACGGCTGGAAAATCCACCTTTTTACCCCAGGTCACCTCTCAGCAGAAAAAGACACCGTCTTTTCAAACTCAGTCCTTTCATTCCCATAAGGGCAAGCGGGCAAAAGGCCACTCATTTCTGCCCCGGGGCAGAGGAAGGGGAAAAAGACTGCACCAGGCAGCCTCTTCCCAGGAGCAGAAGCCCTCCCCCGCTTCTGCCAAGTCTTCAGCATGACGCTGGGGCCTTACAAGCGGACTCAGGCACGGTGGGGGGCCATCTCAAGAATTTCAGCGCGCAGTGGGCTCACTCGCAAGTGGACCCCTGGATCCTGCAGGTAGTATCACAGGGGTACAAATTGGAATTCGAGACGTCTCCCCCTCGCCGGTTCCTGAAGTCTGCTCTACCAACGTCTCCCTCCGACAGGGAGGCGGTAGTGGAAGCTATTCACAAGCTGTATTCCCAGCAGGTGATAATCAAGGTACCCACAACAGGGAAAGGGGTATTATTCCACGCTGTTTGTGGTACCGAAGCCGGACGGCTCGGTGAGACCAATTTTAAATCTAAAATCCTTGAACACTTACATAAAAAGGTTCAAATTCAAGATGGAGTCACTCAGAGCAGTGATAGCGAACCTGGAAGAAGGGGACTATATGGTGTCTCTGGACATCAAAGATGCTTATCTCCATGTCCCAATCTACCCTTCTCACCAAGGGTACCTCAGGTTTGTGGTACAAAACTGTCATTATCAGTTTCAGACGCTGCCGTTTGGATTGTCCACGGCACCACGGGTCTTTACCAAGGTAATGGCCGAAATGATGATTCTTCTTCGAAGAAAAGGCGTCTTAATTATCCCTTACTTGGACGATCTCCTGATAAGGGCAAGGTCCAGGGAACAGTTAGAGGTCGGAGTAGCACTATCTCAGGTAGTGCTACGTCAGCACGGGTGGATCCTAAATATCCCAAAATCACAGCTGATTCCAACAACACGTCTACTGTTCCTGGGGATGATTCTGGACACAGTCCAGAAAAAGGTGTTTCTCCCAGAGGAGAAGGCCAGGGAGTTATCCGAGCTAGTCAGGAAACTCCTAAAACCAGGCCAAGTGTCAGTGCATCAATGCACGAGAGTCCTGGGAAAAATGGTGGCTTCTTACGAAGCGATTCCATTCGGAAGATTCCATGCAAGAACTTTTCAGTGGGATCTGCTGGACAAATGGTCCGGATCGCATCTTCAGATGCATCAGCGGATAACCCTATCTCCAAGGACAAGGGTGTCTCTCCTGTGGTGGTTACAGAGTGCTCATCTTCTAGAGGGCCGCAGATTCGGCATTCAGGATTGGATGCTGGTGACCACCGATGCCAGCCTGAGAGGCTGGGGAGCAGTCACACAGGGAAGAAATTTCCAGGGCTTGTGGTCAAGCATGGAAACGTCTCTTCACATAAATATCCTGGAACTAAGGGCCATTTACAATGCCCTAAGTCAAGCAAGGCCTCTGCTTCAGGGTCAGTCGGTATTGATCCAATCGGACAACATCACGGCAGTCGCCCACGTCAACAGACAGGGCGGCACAAGAAGCAGGAGGGCAATGGCAGAAGCTGCAAGGATTCTTCGCTGGGCGGAAAATCATGTGGTGGCACTGTCAGCAGTGTTCATTCCGGGAGTGGACAACTGGGAAGCAGACTTCCTCAGCAGATATTGCGCCAGGTCAAGGGACCCTCAGGCAATAGCGGTGGACGCTCTGGTAACACCGTGGGTGTACCAGTCGGTGTATGTGTTCCCTCCTCTGCCTCTCATTAAAAAAGTACTGAGAATCATAAGAAGGAGAGGAGTGAAGACTATACTCGTGGCTCCGGATTGGCCAAGAAGAACTTGGTACCCGGAACTGCAAGAGATGCTCACGGAGGACCCGTGGCCTCTACCTCTAAGAAAGGACCTGCTCCAGCAGGGACCTTGTCTGTTCCAAGACTTACCGCGGCTGCGTTTGACGGCATGTCGGTTGAACGCCGGATCCTGATGGAAAAAGGCATTCCAGATGAAGTCATCCCTACCCTGATAAAAGCCAGGAAGGATGTAACTGCGAAACATTATCACCGCATTTGGCGAAAATATGTTTCCTGGTGTGAGGCTAAGAAGGCCCCCACAGAGGAATTTCAACTGGGTCGTTTCCTGCATTTCCTGCAAGCAGGACTGTCTATGGGCCTAAAATTAGGATCCATTAAGGTTCAAATTTCGGCCCTGTCGATCTTCTTCCAGAAAGAACTGGCTTCCTTGCCTGAAGTTCAGACGTTTGTCAAGGGGGTACTGCATATACAACCTCCTTTTGTGCCACCAGTGGCACCTTGGGATCTCAATGTAGTTTTAGGGTTCCTAAAATCACATTGGTTTGAACCACTCACCACTGTGGAATTAAAATATCTCACATGGAAGGTGGTCATGCTGTTAGCTCTGGCGTCAGCCAGGCGTGTCTCAGAAATGGCGGCTTTGTCATATAAAAGCCCTTACCTAATTTTTCATTCAGACAGGGAAGAATTGAGGACTCGTCCTCAATTTCTCCCTAAGGTGGTTTCAGCGTTTCACATGAACCAACCTATTGTGGTGCCTGCGGCTACTAGGGACTTGGAGGACACCAAGTTGTTGGACGTAGTCAGGGCCCTGAAAATATATGTTTCCAGGACGGCTGGAGTCAGAAAATCTGACTCGCTGTTTATCCTGTATGCACCCAACAAGCTGGGTGCTCCTGCTTCTAAGCAGACGATTGCTCGTTGGATTTGTAGTACAATTCAGCTTGCACATTCTGTGGCAGGACTGCCACAGCCAAAATCTGTTAAAGCCCATTCCACAAGGAAAGTGGGCTCATCTTGGGCCGGGCGGCTGCCCGAGGGGTCTCGGCTTTACAACTTTGCCGAGCAACTACTTGGTCAGGGGCAAACACGTTTGCAAAATTTTACAAATTCGATACCCTGGCTGAGGAGGACCTGGAGTTCTCTCATTCGGTGCTGCAGAGTCATCCGCACTCTCCCGCCCGTTTGGGAGCTTTGGTATAATCCCCATGGTCCTTACGGAAGTCCCAGCATCCACTAGGACGTCAGAGAAAATAAGAATTTACTTACCGATAATTCTATTTCTCATAGTCCGTAGTGGATGCTGGGCGCCCATCCCAAGTGCGGATTGTCTGCAATACTTGTATATAGTTATTGTTACAAAAAATCGGGTTGTTTATTGTTGTGAGCCATCTTTTCAGAGGCTCCTCTGTTATCATGCTGTTAACTGGGTTTAGATCACAGGTTGTACAGTGTGATTGGTGTGGCTGGTATGAGTCTTACCCGGGATTCAAAATCCTTCCTTATTATGTACGCTCGTCCGGGCACAGTATCCTAACTGAGGCTTGGAGGAGGGTCATAGGGGGAGGAGCCAGTGCACACCAGCTAGTCTAAAGCTTTTACTTTTTGTGCCCAGTCTCCTGCGGAGCCGCTATTCCCCATGGTCCTTACGGAAGTCCCAGCATCCACTACGGACTATGAGAAATAGAATTATCGGTAAGTAAATTCTTATTTTTTACATTTGAGACAAATTAAAATGAAGCTGTAGAAGTATGAAAAATATGAAGATGTTCATGACTTACTACTAAAGACCTTGTTTTTAACACAAGCCTGGAGGTGATGTCACCGTCTGCTTTCAATATAGCCAAACACTGTCCATTGTGTAGCTAAATGCTCACAGATTGTCTTTTTTAAATGCAAAAAGTAATAAATAAGGGCCTGTGGATAGCTTTCAGAGACTGGAATCAGTGGCAGCGCAGTGCTTCACCAACTGGCCTAAAGTTGGACAGCCCAATGATTCCTTTAACACTCTCTGCAGAGATTGAGGAGATGAATATTTGCCAGAAACTTCAATAGATGATTTAGTGGCACCGCCAGAGGGAAAGAACAGTAGGTGCTTGGAAAATAATGGGAACACCAGAACAACATTTCTAAATTACGGCCAAGAAAACACAGTGAAGAAGATTAGTACTGGCAATTCACCCAAAATATTCTATAAGCCACCTGGTCAGGTGTGTCAAGGTCAGGATAATAAATTCCACTGATAACAACAGAAATTACCTTTGTTGCATTAGTAACATATTAGAATTTACCATGGTAAAGTCAGAATTGATTTGGCACTCTTGTGATTTCCGTTCTGCAGCAATAAGTAAGATTTACAGCCAATATTCCGGTGTCATAGTGGAAAAATCGCTAAGACCCTATCGTGTTTCCACGACTTCTTCCATGCCTCAATTATCCATTACATACTGTTAGCTTTATATTTCAGTCACTTTTTTTTCCATAGATTATCCACAATCCTCATATTCTAGCCTGTATTAAATACTGAACAGCCCAAAATCCCTTTTTTGTTTTCTTTTTGTGATATCATGTCATTAATTTGTGTCAATTGCAACCAGCAGTCACCCTCTCATTTTCAAGTTGTCATTAAAAAAGGAAACTGTAAAGCTGTGAAGTAAAGTTAGTGAGTGATACTCAACCAAGACACTTTGGATCACGAGTGAGTAAAACTGTTGTATCTGAGGGGGTCATTCCGAGTTGTTCGCTCGCTAGCAGATTTTAGTAGCATTGCACACGCTAGGCCGCCACCCTCTGGGAGTGTATCTTAGCATAGCAGAATTGCGAACGAAAGATTAGCAGAATTGCGAATGGAAAAATTTGTGGCAGTTTCTGAGTAGCTCAAGACTTACTCCTACACTGCGATCAGCTCAGCCCGTTTCGTTCCTGGTTTGACGTCACAAATACGCCCTGCGTTCGGCCAGCCACTCTCCCGTTTCTCCAGACACTCCCGCGTTTTATCCTGGCACGCCTGCGTTTTTCCGCACACTCCCAGAAAACGGTCAGTTTCCGCCCAGAAACACCCACTTCCTGTCAATCACACTCCGATCACTTCAACGATGGAAATTCTTAGTTCGGACGTGAGTAAATCTACTAAGTTTGTGCTAAAATACTTAGCGCATGCGCACTGCATACCATGCGCATTCGCATTTTTGCCTTAATCGCTCCGTTGCGAAAATCGGCAACGAGCGAACAACTCGGAATGACCCCCTGAGTGCGCAGTACTTAAAATACTGTACTAAAATTAGATTTAATTCTACCGTCCAAGAGGTAGCGCAGTCCTTAAAGTCTTCCTGAGATTTACAGGGCACCACGGACACTTTTCACCTTACAGTACATTACAAATCATCATCAAAATCATAGTTTATTCATTAGGTGACACCAACCTCTGCCGCACCCTCACTGGTTTGCTGTACTGATATAACAATCTGCGAGGGGGTGCACAAATATGATTTGGAAATAAAGCAAAAAAAGCAAATAACTTTGTATCTGGAACAAACCATGTTGCATTGCAAGGGGAGCAAATATATTAATATTTTTTCTGTGAAAGGTAAGTAATGGCTGCGATTGCATGTCGCCCACAAACGTTAGACAGTTTTATTTTTAAACTGCAATTTAGTTTTCAGTTTGAACTCACACCAGCCAAATCTAAATCTCTCTGCACATGTTACATCTGCCCCACCTGTTTTGGAACATGATTTTGCCCAGGTATCCAGTTACTTGCTTTTTTTGCTTTACTTCCAAATCAGAACCAGGCCATTGGTAATAAGGTGAATCCTTCCCATGTGACTGCTTGTGCCGCTCCCTCACCTCTTCCTTGTGCTGAAATATGCTATAACCTCTGAGGTTTTTATTACAGCTGTGTTATATATAATATATAAATATTACATGGTCATACTCATCTGGTCCAGCAATATTTTTGTACTATATTGCAGCCGACAATTATTTTTATTGCTGCAATAAGTGTCAGTTTTAAAATATTGTTATTGCCACATATTGGGCCTGATTCAGTGATAGACATAATCCAATTTTTGTGCAGTTGAGCGATTATCGGCCACTACACATGCATCTAAGTCACACTGTGCATGTGATACGATGGTCACAGAGAGGACTTATTGAGAAAGTTATTGGCAGTCAGGGACTGGCTGGGGGCGGTTATGGGAGCTGCGGCATAAATGCAGGCATGTTGTGACCGTTATCCGGGCATGTCTCTCGCAGCTGCAATACAAATACAGGTGGAATCTGCTTGTTTGCCACAGTAGCTACGTACACATTTACAGCTGCAGCAACATCAGTGTACATCTGTGAAGCAGAACCATTACCAAGTAGGGTCTAAATGCGTCCTGTGGCCACATATGGCCACTACGGACAAACTCACAGTAGCTGCCTCTAAATGCAATATCTGTCATAGCAATGAGACCGGTACTTAGTATAGTGAGAACCTACTCCAGTAATGTACATTGGGGTGATTCAGACTTGACTGCTGCTGTGCGTTTTCGCACAGCGGGCAATCAGGTTATAGCTGCGCATACATATGCAGTGCAATGCGCACGCACGTCGGACAACAACAACGGGTATCGCCAGTCAGAGACAGGATGGTGTGAAAATTCAGTTTGCACGGGCATTTGCAAGGTGATTGACAGAAAGAGGGCATTTGTGGGTGGTAACTGGCCGTTTTCTGGGAGTGTTAGGGAAAACGCAGGCGTTCCCGATTGATTTCAGGGAGGGTGTGTGACGTCAGCTCCAGACCCGAACAGCCTCTTCTGACCGCGCTGGAAGAGTAAGTCCTGGGCTACGCAGAGACTGCACACAGTGAGTGTTTTGCAGCTCGGTGTACACATGCGATCGCACACTTGCACGGTGAATTTACACTCCCCCTGGGGCAGCGACTATCTGATCGCAGGACAGCAAAGTTCGCAGCCCCGCGATCAGGTCTGAATCACCCCTATAGTCACATGCATGCCACCAACATTGAGTCATTGCCAAGGATGTGCGGGCAGATACCTGTAAATATCCATTCTCCACACCTGTTATAGTTCTGTTCAGGCAGACTTTAACCTGACGCAATCAGGGAAGCAGACACAAAATGTTTCTATCATATTTTATATACACATATACTATTACTCTGTGAAAATAGATATTACATTGTTTGTGTTTGTATGAACAGTATTTGCAGATAATCGGGATGCTACAAGTATTTGATTACATCTTCAGACATAACTTTGCTGCAAATAACAGATTGAGAATCATACAGATTGGTAATTTGGTTTTGTAGATTATAAATAGGGGAAATCAGAGGTCTATTCTGCTTTCTATGTGACTGTGGTTTAATGACTTATTAGCTTTTCATCCACAAGGCCTGGAGGTCCCGGATGCCATTCTAGGTTTAATCTGGACAGTCAAGTGAATAGCTGTTCCCCCCCCCCCCCCCCCCCCCTCCCTATCTATCCCAGGGCGTGAGGTGGGGAGCAGGGATGCTGTGTAGGAGGAAGATGGAAGGCAGATGACATGTCCCTGATTAAGCAGGAGGAATGGGAGCTCAATATGTTCACGGCTAGGAAAAGCGCATCTCTGACGGGAGCTGGCACAAACTCTCCCCACGCAGCCGGCTGGACAGGAAATGCGCTCATTTGGCTAGTCTCTTGCCCAACGCTCCAGTACCCACGCCAGCAACTCTTGTATTATTTCTTCTTGGCACTGCTCTGTGCCAAGGGTGTCAGTGGGCTCCAAGCGGCAGCACTGTTGGCATCTGCCTACTATCTTGTACAACTGAGTTTACAATTTACTATCCACATACTGATGATTGCTAGTGTGTGTTTTTACTAAACTTGTGTGTATTTGTGTGCTTTATTAATAAATGAGTGTTAGTGAATGTGTGTTATTATGAATTGTGTATTTATGTACGTTATCAATAATTGTATGGTGGTACAGTATTTGTGTGTTAGTAATAAACGTGTGTGTTTGTCTATGTGTGTATATAGGTGGTCATTCCGAGTTGTTCGCTCGCTAGCAGTTTTTAGCAGCCATGCAAACGCTATGCCGCCTCCCACTGGGAGTGTATATTAGCTTAGCAGAAGTGCGAACGAAAGGATCGCAGAGCGACTACAAAATAATTTTGTTCAGTTTCAGAGTAGCTCCAGACCTACTCAGTGCTTGCGATCACTTCAGACTGCTCAGTTCCTGTTTTGACATCACAAACACGCCCTGCGTTCACCCAGCCACGCCTGCTTTTTTCCTGGCACGCCTGCGTTTTTTCGAACACTCCCTGAAAACGGTCAGTTGACACCCAGAAACGCCCTCTTCCTATCAATCACTCTGCGGCCAGCAGTGCAACTGAACAGCTTTGCTAGACCTTGTGTGAAACTACATCGTTTGTTGTAATAGTACGACGTGCGTGCGCATTGCGCCGCATGCGCAGAAGTGCAGTTTTTTTGCCGGATCGCCGAGCAACGAATGAAAGCAGCTAGCGAACAACTCGGAATGACCCCCCTAGTACATTATGAAATAACAATTTGGTTTCGTAAAGCAATCTTTATAGCTGCGTTTTCTTTGTACTATAAGAACATGACTCGGGCCGGCCAATGTGATCGCATTGATGCGAACACCTCTACCTGATTGATAAGCAGAGGTATTTGGGGGAAAGGGGGGGGCAGTCGAGGGGGGAGGGGTGGGGTAGCGGCACAGTGTTGTTGGGACGTGGCGTCGGAAACGGGCCCGATTCGGGGCAGCCTTGTCATGTCACGTTGTCGCTGCGACAAGGAAAATGGTGGCATTCCGACTGCCATTGCAGCCAGGCTGCGCAATCGGGCGGGTTTCCCTTATTCAGCGATGCGATCGCAATGGAATTGTGATTGCATCGCTGGCCGCCATTATCATGCTGAGCAGCCTTGCCCTGTGCTGGGCGGCCCCCAGCATGTGATTGCAAGCAGTTGCAGTTTTGCTAATTTAGCAAAACTGCAACTGAAGCTGAATCAGGTCCAATGGGCAATGTGTGAGCTTAGCATAAACCGTGCAGAATATGAATAACCCATTTTACAGAAATAAAATAGAAAACAAAATGCTAATGACTCAGCAGCCATCTTGTTCATAGAGATGCCCATTGCCTGTATGTCACATCCACCATATGCTAATGACTCAGCAGCCATGTCGTTCATAGAGATTCCCATTGCCTGTATGTCACATCCGCGGTATGGTAATAACTCAGCAGCCATCTTGTGCACAGAAACACCCATTGCCTGTGTGTCAAATCCGCTGTATGCTAATGACTCAGCAGACAACTTTTGCACAGACACGTCCATTGCCTGTATGTCACATCCGCCGTGTGTGAATGACTCAGCAGCCATCTTGTGCACAGAAACGCCCATTGCCTGTATGTCACATCCGCTGTATGCTAATGACTCAGCAGCCAACTTTTGCACAGACACGTCCATTGCCTGTATGTCACATCCGCCGTGTGTGAATGACTCAGCAGCCATCTTGTGCACAGAAACGCCCATTGCCTGTATGTCATATCCGCTGTATGCTAATGACTCAGCAGCCATCTTGTGTACAGAAACGTCCATTGCCTGTATGTCACATCCGCCTTATGTGAATGACTCAGCAGCCATCTTGTGCACAGAAACGCCCATTGCCTGTATGTCACATCCGCTGTATGCTAATGACTCAGCAGCCATCTAGTGTACAGAAACGCCCATTGCCTGTATGTCACATCCGCAGTATGTCAATGACTCAGCAGCCATCTTGTGCACAGAGATGCCTATTGCCTGTATCTCACATCCGCCACTTATGTTCAAAAGCAGAAACATATGGAACATTGGGTGCACATCCACTGCACCATCTAGCCTGTGAGCAACCCTATGCTGTCTCAGAATGAGAATCTCACTAGGGTCTCTCCAGCTGCAAATGCCCAGAAAACGGTCCTGAAGATCCGTCTCCCTATTACCTACCCCGAAGTACCCGTCACTCACTTTGCGAATAAATCCTCTGTGAGGACACCGTTGCTAATTCATTGCTGGCAGCTGCACATTTGTAGTGCAGCTTTGGCGCATGCACAGTGGCAAAAAATCCCTCCACTGCGCCCAACATTGTGTGACCCCTTGAATCCTATGCATCGTGTGTCTCGACATTACCAGTGAATTTCTGCAGCACTGTTCTGCAGAATAAAGCACACTGACTGAGACAATGTTCCCAGAGCATTCATTAGGATTTCGGGCACAGGTAAATTGAAAGTAGAATTGAGATATGAGACGGTATCTCGTTTCACCCATACAGCTAGTCCCTATTGCTTTTGACGTGTTGATTTCATGGTGATGTAAAATGCTCCTTGAAGAGAAGGGATTTCCAGGAATGATTTAAAGAAAATGTATTATGTGGAAATAGATTTTTACGCATGATTTGTTGTTTGAAAGGGCAGTGTGTCCTCTGTGCAGTTACGCTGTACCTGATGGGAGCAATATGACTGCATCACTCTCATCTTCTCATATTCTAGTCCTAGTTATAGAGATGCCTTTGCTGAGATACTATGGGAGAATTGACTGAAACAGTAACAGCCAATAAACTGCTGTTTTCTTACAAATTTACAGATGTGTCCTCATACATATTCTCTGCAGTCACACTAAATAGCTCCCTTTTTTTCCACTAAACTGGCAGTATCTAATCAATCTATCTATCTATCTATCTATCTATCTATCTATCTATCTATCTATCTATCTATCTATCTATCCATCATCCATCTGTTTATCTATCTAGGACCAAAGCAGATATCTTTTTCCACTTAACTGGCAGTAGCTATCTATCTATCTATCTATCTATCTATCTATCTATCTATCTATCTATCTATCTATCTATCTATCTATCTATCTATCTATCTATCTCCATATTTGCCTTGGGACCGCCATTTCAGACATCCGCAGCCCCCATAGGAACCTAAATGCTGGAGAAAAGTTATTTTTATGCTTTCTAAATGAAGCCCATAATCCCCTCCAGGATCCTGTCGTGTCTTCAGTAGAACTGCTTGTGGAGTGTTAAGGTGACCGTGGCGATCACCGGGAACGGAGGATGGTATTAGAAATAAAACGGAAAAAGGACAGAGAACGGCAGGGAGAAAGGTGGAGGAGAATGGACTGGGAAGGGTTAGCCGGAGAGTGGGCAGGACAGAGGCGTCAGGAGAACAAGAGAGATGTGGTTGGCTGGAGAGCAGGCCAGACTGAAGCAGCTGGATGTCTATATCTACTAACATAATAAATATGTATAATGGGTACATGATATAGCATGGGCTGCTATAACTATTGTTACGTCCTTTCTGATGTGCTATCCTGTTTACGGAGAACATGATGCCTACTGCTGCAGTTTTGGTGTTTATTTGGGGATGCGTTTAGCCGATGTAACCGATGGCGGCATCCCAACACCCCTCAGGACATCAGAAACACCGACAGGTGAGTATCTGGGTGGGGTTTAGGTTAGGTCCGGGGGGAAGGGGAGGGTTAGGCAATAGGGGGGTGGGAGGTGTTAGGGTTAGGCACTAGGGGGGAAAGATTACTCATGGCTGACACCAATGGAGGGTAAGCCATAGCCAACACTCCCGGAGGGTTAGGGGAGGGGAGAGGGGTTCTCATTCTCATTGTCGGGATGCCGCGGTCGGTCATGTGTCCGTTGGCATCCCGACCACTGCCATTTCATACCCAGGCCGTTCATTTGTGTATGTGGAATGCTTATCTATGGGTCAGTTTTGAGGTTTCTCTCCCTACCTGTGTTGGCGAGCTATGTGTATATAGAATACATTGTGTTGGGCAGCTTGTTGTCCATCTGTGTATGTGGATGCATCTGTCATTGTTTGTTTTGATGTCCTATCCTGTATGTGAAATTAATTTCCTATTGGCCAGCAGCTACACATGCTTTGAAGCCTGCATACGCAACTTTGTGCAGCTGCAGTTGATGCAGAGTCATATGTATCTCAGCTGCAACTTCACTGCTGCTTAGTGGGTATACAGTATCTGGGTGGCAACTGGACATTTGCACATAGGATAGATGTGTTTTGTGGATATGTAGACAGATTTGTGGACCATTGTGATGAACGTTCTCAAAGATCTGTCTGATTTCAAGTACGGGGCTGCTGCAAGTTCACACTGATTGCGATGATGGCTACTTCCACAAGCAGATGTATACTGTAGGGGTGCCGCTGCAGAGATCTGCATCCATTCCAAGCACACAAATTGCATGTGACTATACATCAGGCCCATAATAATCAGCTTTGATGTTCCTTCCAGTACATGAAATTCAAGTCCCTTGTGTGATCTGTGGCAGAAACACCTCAGACAAACCATCCATTGTCCAGACAAGTTCAAGGAATCATATAAATTACCAGGTCTCCAAGAGAGCGGGGAGCGGGTATTAATCTCCTGGGCCCAGGCCAGTTGGAGTGGCCTGCCAGGGTCCAGGACAGCTGCTGGCCCCCTTGTTAGCGCATACCGCCACCATACAATGCCGCACAAGTATTTTCCATTGTTCCCCCCCCCCCCCAAGGGGCAAGGTCACACCACCTGGTTTTGACCACGCCCCCTTCAGTACTTGGTCCTGTGGCTGCCTCAACAGCCCTGTAAATATCACCATGGTTTATACATGTCGTTGCAACATACAGTATGTACCAAATAAATACATTCAGCAAAATGTTACACAAAAAGAACCAAAGAAAACCTATACACAGTATATATACTTGTCCGAACAGGTTACAGTAAAGGGAATTTTTATACAACCTTTCCTTAGCTGTGACAGAGAAATATAGGGGGTAATTCAGACCTGATGGCAGCAGCAAATTTGTTAGCAGTAGGGCAAAACCATGGGCCCTGCTGTGGGGCAGATG